>NW_015505949.1:24731-26251 GCF_001515645.1 Sinocyclocheilus grahami
GGGGGGGGGGGGGGTTCAATTAAATTCAATCCTAGATGCATAAACATGTATAAAGCTTCCTAGAAATTACATTCTGAAATGAAGTTTCTAAGGCATTATATGTCTGTATGAGATGAAGAATGTGACTATGATATTAATATTGTCATAAGAATTCATGAAAGTGGTTATGAAATATCAAAACATCCATTTTGCTTGAAAGCAAAATTACTGCAGACCTATCCAAACATTTTAAAACCATGCACATGGAATAGAGCAGTTTAGATGAATCAGTAGTACTATGTCACAATAATTCTTCCAGACGTTCTCTGTGTGGTTGAAGAGGAGAAAATATTCATAAGGTACTCTATTTAATGACATTTAATGGCTTATCAGAATCAAACATTTGAATGGTCATGAACTTTATTAATGCACCTCCTGTTCGTGATTATAATATACTGTGGCCTTAAAAAATGTACTTACCATACACCTACAAATGGATGAAATCACTGCATCAGACAACAAAATATCAAACCCTCTTCTAAACAAATGATGCTAGATCTCAGAATTAACTACACTTTTCTAAGCCATTTTTGCAATGACTTTCAATCAGCTGATAAGTTTGGCCAAGTTGATAAGACAGTTATTTAGACATTTTCTGATTAATTTTGAAAAGCATATCTATTGTTATCATATCATGTAGAGCAGCGGTTCTCAATTCCAGTCCTCGCATACCCCCGCTCTGCATGTTTTGCATGTCTCTCTTTGTTAACACACCTGATTCAGATCATCATCTCGTTAGAAGGGAGCTCCGTGCATGAACTGTGTTCCGATTGACATGGTCCCTACACAGTGTCCATTGCTCCCTACTCCCTGAGCAGGGGAAATCCATTGAAGTTTACTTCACTTCGAAATATTCATTGACAGATTTGCGCTGCGCCGCTGCCTGCAGCATCTTCACACACATACAAAACTTACTAGAGAAGTGTGCAGTGGGACATAATATACCTCTGTAAATAAATACAGTTTAAATTCACATCTCGCACACTTAAATGCCCTTTGTATGGAACATACAGGTGCATCTTAATAAATTAGAATTTCGTGGAAAAGTTTTTATTTCAGTAATTCAACTCAAATTGTGAAACTTGTGTATTAAATAAATTCAATGCACACAGACTGAAGTAGTTTAAGTCTTTGGTTCTTTTAATTGTGATGATTTTGGCTCACATTTAACAAAAAACCACCAATTCACTATCTCAACAAATTAAATACTTCATAAGATCAATAAAAAAAACATTTTTAGTGAATTGTTGGCCTTCTGGAAAGTATGTTCATTTACTGTACATGTACTCAATACTTGGTAGGGGCTCCTTTTGCTTTAATTACTGCCTCAATTCGGCGTGGCATGGAGGTGATCAGTTTATGGCACTGCTGAGGTGGTATGGAAGCCCAGGTTTCTTTGACAGTGGCCTTCAGCTCATCTGCATTTTTTGGCCTCTTGTTTCTCATTTTCCTCTTGACAATACCCCATAGATTCTCTATGG
>NW_015505949.1:28254-35970 GCF_001515645.1 Sinocyclocheilus grahami
TTGGATACAGCACTCTGTGAACAGCCAGCTTCTTTGGCAATGAATGTTTGTGGCTTACCCTCCTTGTGAAGGATGTCAATGATTGTCTTCTGTCTTCAATGAACTGTCAGATCTGCAGTCTTCCCCATGATTGTGTAGCCTAGTGAACCAAACTGAGAGACCATTTTGAAGGCTCAGGAAACCTTTGCAGGTGTTTTGAGTTGATTAGCTGATTGGCATGTGAACATATTCTAATTTGTTGAGATAGTGAATTGGTGGGTTTTTGTTAAATGTGAGCCAAAATCATCACAATTAAAAGAACTAAAGACTTAAACTACTTCAGTCTGTGTGCATTGAATTTATTTATTACACGAGTTTCACAATTTGAGTTGAATTACTAAAATAAATGAACTTTTCCACGACATTCTAATTTATTGAGATGCACCTGTATACGCTCCCTTCAAACTGAAATCATGGCGGAATATCCGGTAATGTCCACTTCGCAGGGCACTTACAGTCAAATATAACAAACGTCTGAAGAAATAAGAGAAACATACAAAATGTGCAGAGCGGGGGTACGCGGGGACTGGAATTGAGAACCGCTGATGTAGAACATAGGTCTTCAACCCTGCTCCTGAGGACCCACTGTCCTGCAAAGTTTATTTCCAACCTGCTTCAGCACACCTGGCATGTGACTTTTCAAGTGATCCTGAAGACCTTGATTAGCTGGTTCAGGTGTGTTTGATTAGGGTTGGAGCGGAACTCTGCAGCAGTACCGCCGCTCCCTATACACAGAGTACGCAGTTTGCGTAAAGGCACCAACTCCCAGGGGGGCACCCAGATGCTCATAAAAAAAAAAAAAAAACCTTGACACACCATTCACCCATCCGCGCTCGCGACCGCTCGCACCTCATGTTTGCGGCTGAATGCAAATTATCATAATTGATGGATGGACATCTATGCCCGTGAAAAGACATCAGCAATCCGGTGCAGAGAAAAGAAAAAGAAAGAAAAAAAAAGGTGAAAACGAAGGCCAAAGGCCTGGTAATTGCTGCTGCTACACGTACAGGACAATCAAATCCTTGTTTAGGCTACTGGCCAAACATTTAATTCAAATAATCACTTAATCTTTCATTTTTGGCCAGCTTTTTGCTATAGATGACACAGCCTCTATAATTTCTTCTACAAAAAAACATGTGGACATTACAACCGTTACAAAAATAAACCATGGTTTTATCATAGTAAAACTGCTTAATTTTCTTTTGCATGATTTCTGAATGCTTGAGACAATAAAATCAATTAGACAACTGTTTAATAAAGTCATAGCCATAGGTAGCTGTCTAGAGCTACAACTGTAATTTGTAAATAATACAATTTATTTATTTACTTTTATATTTTATTAAAGTTCTATTTTGACCCCTACAGTTGGTGTTTTTTTTTTTATTATTATATATTTGTTTTTACTTCCATAATATTTGAGCAAGGGGGGCACAACAATACAATCCTGCTTAGGGCACCCATTTGGTCAGCAGCGGCCCTGCTCTGCAGGACAGTGGGTCCCCAGGAGCAGGGTTGAAGACCTCTGACGTAGAATCTAGCAAACTTCTGTTTGTGAAATGTTTTAATTAAAAGGTTCCATCTTTCCTTTCCAAAAAATGGTTTGATATTTTCTTATTTATTGCAATGACCTTCTTATATTTCTTCATTTGACCTCAGTGTTCAAACTATTTTTTGGGAGCCACTGACTGTGTAAAAACAATCACAAAAACAAAGAACAAAGGTGCTGATATCCATGAGTGTACATTTGCCAACAACAGATGCACAAGCAGGCTGTGGTACAATAAAGTATTTACATCACTGACTCCCATTCATACGAACCAGACAATCAGACTGTATCAGCTTAATGCCATTTGCTTATGAAATTATGCTGATATAGTTAATGATCCAAGCAAAGTCTAATACAAATTAATTTGTAGAAAACTTGCACTGCCACTTTTCTTATTTCAGATGCAACTGCACTTTTTCCTCTGATGGTAAAACTGATTTTGCCTCTGCACAGGCCTACATACCCTTCACAGTGATGCTCCAACATTTTTGCCAGGTTGGTTATTTTATGTTTGCTGTAAAGATCTCCCACTACTGTGCTGCAAAGCAGCAAGCATAGCTCATCATTTTATAAGCAGTGGAAGGCCATCTTGCTGCACATCACTAACGAATAACAATCAGAGCAGGTCACATGTCTGTCAAATAGCCCCTGTACAATGATTGAAAGCATATCTATAATCAAATACTCTAATGTGGCCGTGAGAAGGTCTGCGGCTTAGTTAATCACAGTGCTTAGTTAAATAATGAGTCTAGAAATTATGAGAAACATGTAAGGAATAAAACTAATATGCATAATTTAATAAATGCAAAATTAAACACAGATTAACATCTAAACTCACAGACACTGAACACTAATGCAATACATATTGATTGTGTCCTCTTTGTTTTCTGTTAATAAATAAAATCTCTGTGGCTTCGCCTTCCTTTGATGATGAAGAAATAACTCAGTTGCTCAAACAAGCTAATTATGCAAACTGAACAACAATTCATCAAATGAGCAACAGGTGATTGTCTTCAGAATTGTTTTTTGTTATGCTGGTTGAAAGTCTCTTCACATCCCGATAGCAATCATTAAGTTAAGTGGTCTAATTGTATTTGTATATTCTGTGGAAGGCGTAGGACCAAGAAATGTTCATCCAATCAAAACGCTCGGTCCGAGCATTTTAATTGGCTTTACTTTTTGCATACCTCTGCACACCCGGTTCGCGCAGACAGGATACGTCATCAGCGCGTTCATGCACGCTGTGCAGACAGAGCGAAAATGGCAGACAAACATCAACAACCCAATCTTCCTTCCTGGAATTGTAGTGCTTTTAATGTTTTCTCACTGGTGAATGACACATGATGTAGCCAAGCCGTTTACAATTCCAGTCCTCGCGCCAAAATGCATATTTTGCATGTCTCGCTTAGTTAACACACCCGATTCAGATAACCAGCTCGTTAGAATTGAGCTACGTGTGTGAACTGTTCCGATTGATGTGATCCCTACACAGTGTTCACTGCTCCCTACTCCCTGAGCAGGGGAAATCCGTTTAAATTTACTTCACTTCGGAACATGTTTGCATACCTCTGCACACCCGGTTCGCGCAGACAGGATACGTCATCAGCGCGTTCATGCACGCTGTGCAGACAGAGCGAAAATGGCAGACAAACATCAACAACCCAATCTTCCTTCCTGGAATTGTAGTGCTTTTAATGTTTTCTCACTGGTGAATGACACATGATGTAGCCAAGCCGTTCACAATTCCAGTCCTCGCGCCAAAATGCATATTTTGCATGTCTCGCTTAGTTAACACACCCGATTCAGATAACCAGCTCGTTAGAATTGAGCTACGTGTGTGAACTGTTCCGATTGATGTGATCCCTACACAGTGTTCACTGCTCCCTACTCCCTGAGCAGGGGAAATCCGTTTAAATTTACTTCACTTCGGAACATGGGCTGGAATTGGGAACCGCTGATGTAGCCTATGTTGTCTCTCGTATTCTGGTCTGTGAGCGTATATATGCGTTCAGGGGGCATGGCTTTGGATTTGGCGATTGGAGGGAGGGTGGGACGCTCACTTTCAGTGCTATCAGGCTAAAGTTAGCATTTTCCAAGATCTCCTACTGCACCTTTAAGCGCTCCAGGCATTGTATGCACACTTAAATTGCAAAAAATGTGCACACATACCACAATGCATCCACATAATGTGCAACTTTTCCAACATCACATGCAAGTCTGAAATCTACGAAAGAAAATCAACTGTCTGTGTGCGATCTCCACACTACCATTAATGCACAGACACACTCTGAGAAATTGCCTTGCAGCCAAAAATTAGGTTCAATTAGCATTCCAGTGTTAATCAATGAGTTGGCATCAGTCTGCTCTTTAAATCAGTGAGAGATGAAGAACAGAGATAGGCCGACAATAAGCCTGACCGATATTTTTACCAATATTCACACTTTTCAACTTAATTGGTTGTTGTCAGGTCTATGGATGAATGACATCACTTGATGGATCACAATTGAAGCTCCTAAGCATTTATAGGTAATAAAATAGACTGAACTTTGTAGATAAGAACCATTCATTCTCAAATGAGAAATATGCAGCTTAACAAATTAGACCTAAACCCTATAGTCCAAACCACAGATTGAAATGAATTTGCTACCATCTAGATGACAAAACACAAATTTAATTTGCTTTGCAGAAATATAATGACATGAATAACAGCAATAATGCTTTATCAAGTTTGTTAGAAATACGTTTTAGAATCGCGTTTGAAATATTTTACAGTTGTATATTAGTAGTAGCATAGATATTAAATTAAATATTCATACATGTTTTTTTTTTTGCTGTAGTAGCCTACAATGATCATTTAGATATCATTATGACAAAAATCAGTTCTGCATATCTATCTATCTATCTATCTATCTAATCTTTATAGGTCATAAAACACTGAATAAATGTCCATCGAATAAATGAACAGAGGTGTACACTTGACTGTACCTCAACAGAATCATACCACTGTGAGCTGAAGTGAATGCATGGTCAGAGCAAGGCTATGTGTGATTCTCAAATGCAAAACAAATCGATGCATACAAATTAAAGAGAGCATCGTATGAATGCATGCATAGGCATGTATGAACATTTTATGCTTATCAAAGCACAGGCAATCTCTTAGTTTTACTGCATAGACACCGTTTGAAGACAACTGACATTGTCGCAAACTTACCCATCACCGCGTCTCAGTCAACTCCTGGCCACAGGTTTTACAGCTTTCTATCGCTCGAGACCTGAAACGGCATGGCAAGCGCTCTCTTCAGATGGTTCGGTTCTTCCACGAGCGCCCGCCTGTAGTCCTCCACCGCAGAGCAGGCGCGAGAAATCTTCAGTCTTTCCTGACTGACCACTGCACTGACCATATCTTTTAATTCCCCTCAAAACAAAATTCTCGTCATAAAAATCCGCTCGAACAGAAATAATCCATTTTAAATCCTAAAATTATACCTTAGGTCACAAACAGAGCAGAAGACGCGCGATTCCAAATCCAAGTTATCTACCACAAGTCAAACTTATGGAAATCCCAGCAATCCCCTTCCGTCTCATTACTATATTCCATCGCAGCATACTGCGCAAATACTGTCTTTCCCGAACGGATGATGCTTACCTTAATCCGTGGATATTATAATATCAATGACAATTATGATGTTTAGAAGATTTCAACGCAGTCCAAAATTACTGCACTCACAGAATACTGTTTGGAAGTGTACTCCACTCCATCGGGAATGTTTCTCCTCTCGAGTACAGTTCCCGACAGTACAGAGATGCGGCAGGATTGTGAGTGGTTAACCACAACCGCCTGTCGCACCATAACTTTGTCAGACAGAATCCGAATGCCCTCTTCTGGCGAACTGACATCAGCAATCCAGCAGCAATCTCTTCCCCGCTCATTTCACTCTCACTCGATATTTCCGCGGGAAAACGAGTGGGTGACACAAGAAGTCTGTTAGATCGACTAACATAAAAAAAAAGAACAAACAAACGACCCGGCTTAAAGTCTGTTCTTCGACCCAACGAGAAATCATCACAAATCTCCAAACAGTTATATAGGCTACTGCTTTTATGTTCGTTTTAATTATTCATATTAGGTGTGTAGGCTACTAGATGATTTATCTGTGTGCTTTATCATGCTCGCGCTGCCACAGAGGATGGTGGGAAATGTAGGCTAGTTTTGGTCCCACAACCAATAAGATAATTAGCATTTAGCAGCCATGTGTTCCCTCATAAATTTGTTTTGATTAGATTTTCACATTTGGTATAACATATATGAACAAACTTAGGCTAAACATTAATTGTGTAGCAGCTGTGTTGTAAAAAAAAAAGAAAAAAAAGACTATGTCTATCACAAGAATACAGTGCTGCTCATCAGTAATTGTTTTCCTGACATTGTTTTGTCTAAATAAATAATGTAATTAATTATGTCAGATTTCATTTGATACAGACTCACCTAAAGGCCCGGGGTTTGACTGACATTGCTGTTATGAATTCCACAATGACAGTCTAATCAATTGTGGGCTCTCACATGGATTGGAATCTGATTGGCTGTGGTTGTCCTCGTTGCAAGGAAACGTTTGAGTGGCACTGCTATTTCCTGCTTCATCATTAGCACAACCCTGCAATTTCTGTCCATCAAGTGTCCCCTTCAAACTAACAAGCCCGTTAACAAAAACATTTAACCTAAGCTCTCAAGGCTGTTAACTGATTGAGCAAAGCCAATTACTGAGAAGCTGACCATCTTATATATTTATATTCTATATTCTATATAATATATTAATGGCTGAATGAGAGAAATGCAGTTGCCAAGAATGAAAGAGGCTTGTGTTTCTAACATTCCCTGCCAGTCTTTAAAGAGAACAGTTTATCCCTGTGCACTGAGTCTCAGCAATTGTACAATTGCCTGGAAATCGAGGCCAGACAGCTGCAGTCTTTAACAACAGTTCAGAAAGGGGTCATGGCAGGAGAAAGTGTGTTCCTAACTACGCTGGTTTATCCACTTCAGGACCACAAATATTTTTTGTGGGTTTTGGTAGATGTTCTCATCACTGCTATGCTGTTGCTTAAAGAAATAGTTCACCATAAAAATGAAAAATTGCTGAAAATTTACTCACCCTCAGGCCATCCAAAACATCACTTGCTTAATAATGATCCTCTGCAGTGAAAGGGTGCTGTCAGAATGAGAGTCCAAACAGCTGATAAAACCACAATAATTCACAAGCAATCTACACAACTTCAGTCCATCAATTAACATAGTATGCAGTGTTTCTAAGAAACAAATCAATTATTGAGACATTTTTACTTTAAACTGTAGTTTTCTGGCCAAAAAAAATAAATAAAAAAAATCCGTTCTCCATAATAACACTTCCTCCAGTGAAAACAAGTAAATTCCCTGTTGTACTCACACATCAAAATCCACCAACATATTTGTTTGTTGGATTTTGTTTGCAGAGATATCTGCTCCGGGTGTGTGTTCACAGTGTGCGTTTGTTTACTACTGTGTGTGTGCACTTGGGTGGGTTAAATGCAGTGCACAAATTCTGAGTATGGGTCACCATACTTGGCCACACCTCACTTCACTTTCACACTTGTTTAGAACTGTTTTGGAACTGTTTCTGCTTTCACTTGTTTAACATTGCTTCTGGCCTCAGCACTTTTTCAGAAATTGAGTTTGACACCTAGGTCTGTATTGTGAAACATCCTTCCCTGGAACTCTTACTTACATACCTACTGGACTCCAATTTGGCTGATGGGCCACTCCTTGGCCAGGGTTCAACGAGCAGAGACAATCCTGCTGACAGCAGTGAAACAATTAATGCCCTGTGAAGTTATGATGCTGGCAGCTGCCCTTGTCCCATGTAGTGCTTTCACTCTGGTGACAGTGTTATCCTTCTTTTTGCTGCTTCACATGCTGACATTATAGTTAGATATCTGCCCGGGTTTACATCATGATGACAAGGAAACATCAAACTAAATCCAGGGCTTCTGCGATAATCAATTGTTATTACTGTTTTAAAGTATTGACAATGTCCAAGAAAACCAAGATACTGTACGTAGGAATAACAAGTACAATTGTGCAGTGGTGTTATATATATATA
>NW_015505949.1:36273-41197 GCF_001515645.1 Sinocyclocheilus grahami
GTACATTAATGAGGAAAAAAAATGTACTTAAATGATTTTAGCAAATGGCTGCAATATAACAAAGAGTGAAAAATTTAAGGGGGTCTGAATACTTTCCGTACCCACTGTATATATATATACACACACACACAGTATATACACACACACACACAGATACTGCAGAACACCATTGGTCACAGGTCAGAACATGACTAAGCTTCTCCATAATTTGCATTTTTGTTTCCTTTCAGCCATTCAGATCTGCAATTGCTTCTGCGTTTTGATTTGTTTTCTGACTGCATCACCCAGTTACACTTAAGCTTCAGCTTACACACAGATGGATGGATATTCTCCTTAAGAATTGCCTGATATAAAACATAACTTATGCTTCCTGTAGTAATAACAACTCATCCAGTTCCCAAGGCAGCTAAACACCCACATAGAATCAAGCTGTCACGATATGTTTCACTAGATAGGCTACTGTATGCTGTTCTTGCAGTAATATGTTGTATTAGCTGTACTCATCTATTCATAGAATATTTTCCCAGAATTCATCCAGGGATCATCCAGGTGCAAACATGTGATGAGCTCTGATGTTCTTCTTGGCAAGCAGTGGTTCTCGCCTTGCAACTCTTCTTATTGTTCCCTTTATAAGTCGTGAACATTGACCTATAGCTGATGCTAGAGATATCTGCAGTTCTTTGAAAACATATTCTGGGATTTATTTGAAACTTCTCAGAGGAGGTGCCGCGATGCCCTTGGATACATTTTGGCATGTTGGCCACTTTTGTGTGTGTTCACTACCACTCCGAGCCTCCTCCATTTAAAGGCAATGACACACACTGTAGTTCAATTGAGTCCAAGAACCTTTGAAATGAGTCCAATAACCTTTGAACCTTTCTAACCCTTTCCAAACTGATATATCTCAACAACTTTATTTTCTCTTTTGGATTTTTTTGACATTTTTTTTATTTTTTTGCATTGTGTACCTTTGAGGTGGGCACTTCTCTCTGGTTGAATGGTTCAATATATATGCAATTTAAACTCAGCAGAAAAGCCTGCCTGTGTTCAGCCTCCTAAATTTAATTGACAATAAAAATGTTGTTGATTTATGGGGGCAGTCGCTTTTTCACAGTTGCCATATGGATAATTGTCTACTTTTACTGAGGATTCATATTTTGCAGAATGTTAATGGACATTCCATTGTGTTGGATGGTTTTTAAATATATATGTATACTGTAGAAAACACGGATTATATCATATATTGCTATATATATATTAATTTACCTATTGGTATTTATGAATTAATATACTATATATAAAATGTATTCATATAAATATTATTTACCATATAATATTATGTATCTGTTTTTTTTCCCCCTGGTATGTTTTGACTATTTGTGCGTATGGTTAAAACTAAACTATACTCAAAAACTATTTAGGCCTACATTTTAGATTTATGTATTTGAATTGCATTGAGATTGTACTGTTTTAACATAAATAAACCAATAAACAAGCATTTTTTTTCATACATAAATGACACAGATAATAAACGTAATATTAAATGGCAATCAAGTTCATTAGTAGCTATTTACATGTATTTTGTTTAAATAATCATACTTTTAAAATTAATTCATTCAAATTGAAATCAGCATAACTCTGTTCTTTGTCATGTCAGTTTTTTATTATTAATATTTATCAATATTTATTCAGTATGAACATGGTTAAAATATGGCAAGTTTATTAGTTTATTTATGTTAAAACTGTGTAATTCAAATTAATTGCAAATTTATAGGCTATACAATTCAAAACCATAAATCCTACATAGGCCTAAATATATTTTGAGTGTATATAAATTAAATATTGTGAAATATATATTTTACAAAGTATAATATAGTGGGCTTTTCCCTATATGTTGTAAACTGACCACAGAAGTTCTCAAGAAAATATAAAAATGCTGCTCTCAAAGTAACCAGACTGCTTTGGTGCTGTTTTAGATAAAAACATTTCTCCCTGGGGTCCAGACCCCCACACCCCCCTAGAAAATAAGAGTACTTTTGTGCTTGATGGGAAGTCTGTGCCTCAGCACTAATGAAAGTCTAGAGACATACAGCAGTGGTTTCCTTCTATTTGTCTTCTTAACAAATCCCTGTTCAAAATTTAAAAGGTTGAGCAACCACCAGGTGGTGATTGTTGCACTTTCACTAAACTGTGAAATAACGTTAAAGTTGAAGCATCAAACTCGCCAAACCGCGGCAAATAAAATGACAGATGTTTTGTTGGTTTGTTGACAAGACTTGTGAAGTGTGGCGGCAGTTCAGTTCTGGAGCGTGTGCATCGTTGTGCTTGAGTGTGTTTTAGTGTGTGTGTGGGGGGGACCTTCCCAACCTTTGCCACAAGCTGTGTCCCAATCTGGAGAGCTGTTATCTAAACCAAGAATCATAGGATACTGGGATTGGATTTACAGGAAAATGACATATGGATCCTTTTGTAACTTACTGCAGAGCAAAACGCATAGATCAGAGTTACAAATTAACCACCATGACAAAGACAAAAGCAAACAGCAACCCATCGTTATGTTTGTCTAACACATTCAAGGTAGAATTACCTTTTGAAATGAGGTATTATATGAAAAATGCTACAGACAATGACAATAAATTATTTTAATGTTTTCTAGTAGAGTACATATTGTGTATCTTGTGCTTTATTTACAGCTACAAATTTATTTTGATTTTATACCAACATAATTGTTCAAATTGTGGATGACTTCAGTTAATTTATGCAAGTGAAGTAAAATATTAAACATTAATTTCTACTTATGTACTGTATATATATTATTTATTATTTTCTTAATGCTTTATAGCAGTGTGTGCAATGTTTTCATCTTGGGTGACCAGGTTTATTTATAGCCCCTTGCGGAATCTGAAACCAGGGCGATTTATGGCCCATGTTTCTGCTGATACAGCCCTGCCTGTCAAAACCATCGGTGTTAAACAAGCGCCACTCACCATAATGCCCAGATATCCAAACAAAACAGGCACGATGAGACCATCAGAAGGAACAGCAGAAGGAAAAGAGACATTCAAACCAATCACCCTGTCCTATCAATGTCATAGCAATTATAAAAAGTCATTAAATTATATTGTTTCATATTACACTCAGATCAAACATGAATTAATTAAATCACATTGAGGGGTGGAATTCAAGCATGACTATAGCATTATCTGCGCAAGGCTATTAGTGCTCCTACTTTCACTCAGCCTATGTCATTGTATGTGGTTGGCTTGTAAACACTGATTTGAAGCTGAGGCATTTCTTCAGCGTCTTTTATATACCTATGAATAGTTACTAGATAGGAGAAAGTTCGCTTTAAGATCCAGACAAATATTTACAATTTGCTTAAGCTAATTTCACACTCATTAGTCTTGGCTGTTACGAAACCTGGTGAGCGATGCCAAAGTTGTTCCTGCTAAAGTCTCACTGACTAACTCATAGAAAAACACACCAGAAATCCTGCTGCAGGTAATAAAAACGTTCAATATTTTCGTCACCTGCTTGACCGGAGCTCAGCGGTCGGAGATGTGCTGCGGCGTGTCAAGTTAAAATAGTTATTTTAAAAAAGGTGCAGCAGTTTATTTGAATCATTTGCACTTTGCATGACTTGAGCTTTCTCTAGATTAAAGCCCTTTATTATTATTATTATTATTATGTCCTGCATTTGTGTACTGTTGTTTCACTCATTCCAGATCAAACGTGTACTCTGTATGTGTGCATACTCTCTCATGTAATGCTGTAATAATCACAAAATTAAAAATGAGGTCTCTATTTTACATGTTTTGTATTGTTTCTACTGAATTTAGTATTCAGTAAAAAGTCATGTCACACATAATCATGCCTGATAATTTTCATGATCGATCACCTCAGAGTAGGCGTATGTACACATCTCTAATTCAGTTAATATAATTGATCTAAATGTGTTAATAATATTTGTGTGTGTGCTTGTATTTCTGTGCTTATTAGAGTATAGTATACAGTTAGCAACATGCCAACTGCAAACACAGTTGAAATTTGAGAGATCTGAAGAAGACTTCTTGTTAAGAATGCATGATCCCTTACAAATATAGGTTGCGTTTTAAATCGCTCCCTTATAGTGCACTATACTTAAGGAGACATCCATTGTAGTGGTATCCGAAATCATAGTGGACAATGCACCTCAATAATGAGTGTACAACAGCTAGCCGCTGTAGGCCTAAATGTTGTACCAAATGAATTCTCCTGTTTCACCAGATGTTGGTGTCCGCAGCACTTCCAGAATACTCAGAGTCAGAATTTGCTCAGTTGTTTTCATTCACTAATTCTGTGGACAATATTAGTGGAGTGATGCTGGGAATAGTAAATAAGGGTATAGGGGTCGACTTCATACACAGCCTTGAGGTGCAGTCACAATAGAGAATGACAGAAAGAGTTTGCTATCAAACTTTGTTATGGAAAAATACTACACCGGAAACTTGTGTAGCACTGAGATTTTAGATGGCAATCAGCGTTCACAGGCAATCAGTCCATTTTTTGGTCCCACTGTCATCAGAAAGACTATGCTGGTCGACTTAGGTTTACTAGTCAAAAGCATAGCAATACAGGTCTACCAGCATTAACCAGCCAAGACCTACACTCTTAAAAATAAAGGTGCTTCAAACGGTTCTTCAAGCGATGCCATAGAAGAACCATTTTTGGTTCCACAAAGAACCATTCAGTCAAAGGTTCTTTAAAGAACCATCTCTTTCTTACCTTTTTATAATCTGAAGAACCTTCTTTCGCCACAAAGAACCTTTTGTGAAACAGAAAGGTTCTTCAGATGTTAAAGGTTCTTTATGGAACCATTTAGACAAAAAGGTTCTTCTATGGCATCGTGAAGCACCTTTATTTTTAAGAGTGTACATGGAAATCC
>NW_015505949.1:42652-46166 GCF_001515645.1 Sinocyclocheilus grahami
CCTACACTCTTAAAAATAAAGGTGCTTCAAAAGGTTCTTCAAGCGATGCCATAGAAGAACCATTTTTGGTTCCACAAAGAACCATTCAGTCAAAGGTTCTTTAAAGAACCATCTCTTTTTTGCCTTTTTATAATCTGAAGAACCTTCTTTCGCCACAAAGAACCTTTTGTGAAACAGAAAGGTTCTTCAGATGTTAAAGGTTCTTTATGGAACCATTTAGACAAAAAGGTTCTTCTATGGCATCGTGAAGCACCTTTATTTTTAAGAGTGTACATGGAAATCCATGCCGGTGTCTTTTAGGGATTGAATCAGGGGTTAAGCTCTCAAATTCATTAAAAGCAGTAAACCACGTGTCTCCTGAGAGCAACTTGACTTTCAAATATTAATGGTAAACCAAAGCTGTCATTATCAAAGTTCACTGCAGTGTGACTGTAGTTGTTTTGAGGAAATGTTGCCCGTTTTGCTCGTACCTAAGGCTGGTGAGGAGGAGGTCTATGGAAGGTCACTCCTGCAGTGCTTAATTAGACAGCAAACTGCCTCACTAAATATGGCGGCTGTCCTGCAGAGAACATTCCCACACGAACACACACACTCACCACAAAAAACACATGCACAACTATGAGTTTAACACCAGCTGGACAAACAAGCAAATAATTCTCTCTCTCTTTTGGCTTGATTATTGTTCTGTCAGAGTTGGAGTTCTGTCAGGACAGGTAAAATAGTCAGTGTAATACGCTCTAGCACACATATTTACAGTCTATTTTATTTAAATAATATATGCTAAGTACTCAAAGGTACGTGGTAACTGAATAATTTAGAATCTTCAAAGGGTTTGATATGGGCAAATGTAATGTTTCATATTTAAATGAAGAAGGAGAAATAATGACATACTGACCACACAGAGACTGCTGCTCAGAATACTAATGCCGCTTAAGCTTTATTTTGTAGCTAAGTTATAAAATCTCTCTCTACAAATCTTTCACTCTATAGCACATTTGATTAAACATTCATAAACTGATTCCTGATTTGTATTTAAAAAAAAAGTCATAGTATAGACGAGGCCAGACAAACTCAAACTGAAACAGAGAGAACTAAATACAAACGATAATAAGGTGCACAGCTGAATGGAATGATTAACTTAACTAGGTAACTATGCCAACAAACTCAGGCAGGGAAAAAGTGCAAACAGAAAATCGAGTCCAACTGAACATAACTGTGACAGAACACCCCCTCCTGGAAGGTGAAGGAGGTTCTGGGGGAGGAAGAACATCCAGGAGAAGGTCAAATAAAAAAAAAAGTCCAAGGTGGTACTGATGGTGGTGAAGTCCAAGAGGTAGCCTTGAGCAGAGGAAGATGGTCGTTGATCCAGGCCACAGCTGAGATCACGGCGCCCATAGTGGTGTTGCAGGAGGGAGAAGCCAAGGGGATGTAAACACAAACTCCACCATGGGGATGACCGGAAGCGACGATAACATGGAGGGAAGAGCCCACCGCGCAGCCGAGAGCTGATGTAGCAAGGGGACTCCGATGATCTAGGCAGTCGCGACATAGCTGCAGTGACGACCCCCCGAGATGGTAGTAGGGACCCGGAGGACTGAGGTCAAGCTGGAGTGACCGATGATGGAAGCGGAGCCTGAAGGAAGGAGGAGGTGGCCGAAGCTTTAGGGTTGGAGGGCCGGAGAGCAACAACAGGCCCGCAAGACCGCTGTGTAGGCTTAGCAGTTCCCAACCCAGGTGAAGCCGACGTACTGAGGGATTCTAATGAGGTCGAATGCCCGATGGTCACTGCCAGCATCGAGGGAGGGAGGAGCACAGGCGCAGGAGCCAGGGCGACGGGTTGAGGAGGAGTGGAGCGTGCAGAGGTAGAAGGCGAAGCCACAGGCTTCCCACATCCAGGGAGAGATGGCTCCCAGCAGGCCCAAGGTGTTGACCCGCCACTGAGAGGAGGCACTGAGGGACTGATGGAAGGTAGTGATGACTGGGTGGCAGGAGTAACTGGGGACTGGAGAACAGCTTGGAGGGCAGTACAAAATTCAACCTAAAATAAAGGAATCTCAACAGAATTCTGGAGAGGTGGCGGGAGAGGGAGGTTGGGCGGGGCCAGTGTGTTCGGGACAAAACCGACTGATTCAGGTGGTAACAAAGGGGTAGAAAATCAATCTCTCCAAAATAAAAACAGTTTTCCAGTGCAATGGCCAAACACTCACTCTCAGTGGCAGGAGGGTGGGCGGAGCTCATTCCCCCAAATTCCACATTCACTCCCTCAACGATGGATGAATCTGCCGGCTCGCACACCTGCTCTGGTACGTGGTGCTCAGGCTTTGTGGTGATGTTCATCTCGTTCGCTCTTGTAGGCACTGGCTAATGCGTCACAGCGAAGTCCTTCATGCTGCTTGCGGTGGGCTCGGGCTGCCAATCCCCGCAGTCCGGGTGTTGTTGGCTATAAGGCTGGCCGGCACAAAAACTGTACGGCTGGCAGATCCATTGTTAGGCAAAAAAAAGAAAAACAAACACAAAATTTCAAAAAACGCTGCAAATTTTTTTCTGTCATGACTTGTAGTCAGATACACACAGAGAGACGAAGAGGAAGGATCAGAAATCTTTATCTCAATCAGGAACACAGAATTAACTTACTTACACAGAGTCGTAGTATAGACGAGGCCAGACAAACTCAAACTGAAACAGAGAGAACTAAATACAAGAGATAATGAGGTGCACAGCAAATAAAAAGAAAAGAAAAACTGGCAGTAGGTGGCGGTAAATGCCCTAATAAGTAAGTTATTAGGTGTGTTCGACTTCATGCGGCGTTGCACAGACCGATTGGAGAGAGTTGCCGCTTGCAGTCGGGGGCGGAATTGAAAGTGGAGA
The DNA here is from genome assembly GCF_001515645.1 of Sinocyclocheilus grahami. Taxonomy (NCBI): domain Eukaryota; kingdom Metazoa; phylum Chordata; class Actinopteri; order Cypriniformes; family Cyprinidae; genus Sinocyclocheilus; species Sinocyclocheilus grahami. The sequence continues at coordinate 45,521 of NW_015505949.1, forward strand.
CGTGAAGTCGGACAATTTCTGCTTCCTGTAGTGACGCTCACGCGGTGTTTGCATACTTTATCACAGATGAAGTGAATTAAATGCAATATTTGTCAAATACACAGACTTTTCAGAGACGTTTTCATGAAGCAATAGAAGCACTTTCTATGGTACTGCTTAATACAGGGCCAGTTCAAGAATAAGGCCGCGTGTCCACCAAAGCGTCTTTTTAGATAGCTGAAAACGCCAGGCGTTCTGCTAAAAATGCCCAGCTGTGAGTGCTTGAGAGCACAGCGTTTTTTACATTTGAGAGGCTGTGGTTGCTATGATACGGAATATCCACTTAAGTAATATGGCAGACGCATCGCAAATTAAATGTTTCTCCAAGCCTTATTTTTCATAACAATAATATGGTAGTCCAGCAATTCAATCTGATAAAGACATAAATATGCTGATGTTATGCTGATGATACTCAACTATATATCTCAACAAGACCAGATGAAACTTCTAAATTATCTAAGCTAACAGAGTGTGTTAAAAATGTAAAAGATTGGATGACCAATAATTTTCTCTTATTAAATTCAGATAAGACAGAGATATTACTTATTGGACCAAAAGACAGTACACAGAATCTCTTGGATTACAATTTGCAACTAGACGGATGTAC
>NW_015505949.1:46654-63242 GCF_001515645.1 Sinocyclocheilus grahami
TCTCTGCACTGGCTACCTATTAAATTCCGTATCAGTTACAAAATATTATTACTTACCTATAAGGCACTTAATTGGTTAGCTCCTGCGTACCTAATTAGTCTTCTACCACGCTACAATCCATCACGCTCACTAAGGTCGCAAAACTCTGAACTTTTGGTAGTACCTAGGATAGCAAAGTCCGCTAAAGGAGGTAGAGCTTTTTCGCATTTGGCTCCCAAGGTCTGGAATAGCCTTCCTGATAACGTTCGGGGTTCAAACACACACTCTCTGTTTAAATCTAGATTAAAAACACATCTCTTTGGCCAAGCATTCAAATAATGCATCTCATAATCTTGTACTGCAGTTATATCTGATCAAATGCACATTATTATTCTTTAGCTTGGGTTAAACAAATCAATTTTGCTTGGTTGGAACAGCAACTACGCTAATTATGTCTCTATTTGTTTCTCTGTTTTTGCCACGAAGCTTCAGTCTGGATCCAGAACAACTGAGAAGAGATGATGCCAACCCCTCAGAGGATATCAGATGATGCCAACCCTGAAACAACATACAGAACTACCAGATTTTGCTATAAGTTTGATTGCATCATATAATAATTACTGTTAATAGTGTTCATCGTCTGTTTGATTACGTCTTTAATTGATTTTTACGTACATTTCTGCCATATGTACATTAACTGACAGTCACCACTGATAAGCTACCACTAAATATTGTAGAAACTTAATTTTCTGTAAAGTTGCTTTGCAACAATATGTATTGTGAAAAGCGCTATACAAATAAACTTGAACTGAATGGAATTGAATTGAATTGAATTGAAATACTCTGAGACAAGCAATAACTTCTCCATTGTATAAGTTCAGTCAAAGTACAAGCAGGGTGTGATGGTTGGTCGGTATTAGTTCCGCCCTTCCTCCACTGTGATTGGTCAGCTGACTGAAAAATGACAGTGATGAGCGCTGCTTTTTACCTAAAGTTGAACATTCTTCAACTCTCGGCACCGAGAAAAAACACCCGAGTGCTCAGCGCTCCTAACGTTTTAAAACAGTAAACGCTAAACCACTTAAAGCACTCCCACTGAAAACAATTGAAAAAAATATGCTAGCCTCCGGAAAAAAATGCTTTGGTGGACACGGGGCCTAAAGTTCAACATAAACCTATGCTACTTAAATACCAATAAAGTGGGTCTATTTATTTTTTATCAATGTTTTCTGATAAACATAAATCAATATAAAATTGTGACTACACGAAAATAGCTTTTACTGTTATAAAAACAGATTTGTGAGTATTAGTGGAACTGAAGGTGTCAGAATAAACCCGAAACACATGTCATCGTTGTCGTTGTTGAATTCGGCCAATCGTGAAACAGCTGTGTCATTATTAGCTCACCTGCAGCCGCTCTGGAGAAACTGCACCGGCTGAGTCAGCCAACTGCTCTCGAATCGCTCTCGCAGTACTTTGATGCCATATGTCACAGTGATGTGGCATCTGCGCTGTCTCAAGTCGGACAAAATTTCTAAATGGCATGCACTGCTTCAAGCCAGGCGCCAATCGGTCTGCGCAGCGCAGCATGAAGTCGAACACGCCTCTTGAGTCCTTCAATCATTTGATTTGTTCAAATAGCGAATTCATTCAGGTATGAAGTAAATTACTCTCTTTATGAATGGGCCATTGAATCATTTACCCAGTTCATTCATTATTCATTGAATCGTTCACCTGATTCATTCAAAATTGATTAATTCAAAATGGATTCATTCAGAAACGAAACACTGCTGTGTGTTGCTCAGAGACAAACAGCAGTTAAGTTCGTTGGCAAATTGAGCAAAGAGAGACAATATTGTGTCTAAAATATAACACCATATTAACTTATTATTTATTGAATTGTTGTGTAAAATCAATATCACATTTGCACTCATGCTATTCAAGACAAAACAATACCTAAAACAGCCATAGTACAAACACAAATGTCTGAAATATGACCTGTGGTTCCTATTTAGATTTAAAAATAATAATAAAATTGTCATAACACTCAGTGCACCTTTCATAACTTGGATAACTTGAATAACAAAGATCTCTTTGAGGCATCTATTTCTTCATTCCTAATTAATTTACGCAGAGCTTTACTAGGATTTTATGTCAAAACATTGGGCATGAGTGCAAGGTACTGCTTCAGGTAGTCTGTTGGCTCCTCTGGCCCGGTAGCCATATATCATTAAAGTCGTTTAGCAAGGCTTGGGGTTGATTTGCATCCATAAAATGTTGTTTAACCTTTGAAGCCCTGCCAAGACCTGCAATTCACACAAGATAGGTGCACCACTGGTCCGGATAACTGAATGCCAAACATTTTTACTGAGATTTGAGGTAGTGTAAATGATTTGCTTTGATCCTTTTTGATGGCATTAGGGTTGTGAGTGTTTTCTGTATTGATGTTTAGCTTCGTTTAACCATAGTCACCCCTCGAAATGGCGCCAGATTGTCTCGATTTATGATTCGCTTGCAGCCTCCAGCAAGCCTAGCTGAATAATTTACATTGTGCTGAGGCCTGCGTGCCTGGAATGGCTGTTAGCATTGTTGCACACGTGGATGTATGTGTGTATCTGTGTGCATGTCGGGCAAAGAGGAATAAGGCCAGCAACAGTGGATAGAAGAAAGAGGTTGAAAGGTAAGAGACGTGTAATGGCGAAGGTTCGGTGACGTATGCAAGGAGATCCCAGCAATGCTAATGTCACAATCACTTTCTCATTGCAGTTGTCTAAATCTTAACTATATTTAAAAGATTAGTTCATCTAAGAATGAAAATTATCATAATTTATTCACCTTATGGTGTTCAAAACACATATGGTGTGTTTTGGTAGAACAAAAAACATTTCCTTAAATTTAAAACACAATATGCAGTTTTTATGAAAATATGTTTGGACAAAATATGTTAACAAATCCAATAAACCTAAATCAACAATTATACATATTTTCAAACAGGAAATTTAATATATTCTTGCCAAGTTTTCTTTGATCTTATTTTCCATGGAGATCAAATAAAATAATAATAAAATAAAAATAAAAACATAATAAAAATTAAAATGATATTATATAATTATAATAATAATTATATTATATAATAATTATTATAAAATGTGGGTATATACCCAAAAATTTTTTGAGTGGACTATCCCTTGTATAAACCAAATTCATATCAAAGATGTGTGGTTATTTATAAAACAAGTTACTGCAATTTTACAGCACAACCTTAAAAAATATATCAAACGTAATGTATTTTTCATTAAATAGTCGAGATATGAGGATATAAGCCAACAAATCAAAACTCTACAACTGAAAGCAGTAAAGGAATGAATTCTTTATAAGAGCACTTGATTCCTCAATTCACATACACATGTATTTGATAAAGAGAGTGTTTCAACACTAGATCCTTTTTCAAATCGAATCTAGTTGTTCAGTAGCAGCTCACTGCCAGTATTTTGGGATATATAATGTCTCACATCCAGGGCTCAACACAGAGTGTGTGAGATTATCCCATGTGTAGATGAAGTCACTCAGCCTTTATCCATCTGCCCACCAGACCACCACACCTCCCACTCGCCCTCGCTCTTCATGACACTTTCTCAGTGGAGGTACAGCCTCAGGTAAGATGCTGCAGAGACCTTGATCCCCTTTCCACCTGAATATCCTTTTCCTTTCATTGTGCTGGCCTCAATCTCCTGACATTTTTTCTCCAAAGCTTGTGAGTAGCTCTTCAGAAACTCATTACATGCTTTTTCATAGTTAAACCCTGGCTTTTTGCCAAGTTCGCCTTGATGTTCTTTTCCATGGATATCGACATCACTCATTCCTGAAACTCTCCGCTCTGTGTCTTTCAATCATGAAATCTGTAGAACATCTTGGGTGCTTCGCTATCATATGTCTCAGTCATATTGATGGCTAATCTTGAAAGACTGCTTGTTTGGCCTTCCAAGAAGTAATTTGTGCAAAATTCATTTGAACTTTTATTAAGTGAGGTACAAATTAATGCATGACATTTCAGGTCTGATTTAAAGGGGTCATATGATGCTGCTAAAAAGAACATTGTTTTGTGTATTTGGTGTAATGAAATGGTCCTCCATAAAATGCGCTGCACACATCTGAATATTTGGGTTGAACTGTTCTGGAACAGTGCTGTAAATACAACTTAACCACTGATTTCTAGTCGTGTCCTCTTTTTGAAGGCCAAACAAAGTCTGTTCGCTTTCGCAATGAAACACACTGCGTCTTCACAATGAACACAACAAAATATATTTTGAAGAATGTTGGTAACCAAACAGTTGATGGTACCCATTGGCTTCCACAGTATGGAGAGAAATACTATGGAAGTCAATAGGGACTGTCAACTGTTCAGTTACACACATTCTTCAAAATATATTTTGTGTTCACAGAACAAAGAAATGCCAACAGGTTTGGAACAACTTGAGGTAACTTGAGTAAATTAAGACAGTATTTAACATTTTGGGTGAACTGTCTCTTTAAGCTACAAAAAGTGTTTTAAAAAGTATTTTAAAAAAACAAATAAATAATGAATGTGTTAATATCTTTCGAATTAGATATCACATTATATTACTGAAGCTAAAAATGATCAAATTAATTAATTATCTTTCTTTGCCTTAGCATAGCATAGAACTAACTAGTTATGAAATGCTGTTTTTATTAGCTAGCACAAGATATCACAACACATGCTATGTTTTCGCTCAGGCATAGAAACTTACACATCACCTGCATATGTGATTTTGCATACAGGTTCCTAGCATACAAAGCTGGTGTTCTCTGTACCCTTTTACCGACTGTAAGCACTTTTACTCAGATTTACATTTCCTCCCACTCAACAAATGATGATGGTCCCATCACAGCGTGATATAAGGTCACTTTCAAAAACCTTCATACTCCCTCAGTGGTGGAACAAACTATTAACCTTCACCTGAACAGCAGAATCCTTTGAAATCTTCACACATGGCTGGAGACACATGTCATCTGGGAGCATTTGGTTAACTAACCAGTTACTGATTTGCACTTTTTATGCTTACTACTCTTACTAGTGCTGTAATATATAGAATGTACACTGTGCCCAGTATGCAGATTTTTGTGTAGAGTCAGGTTCCAGAAGTAAAAAAAAAACATTTTTTCCATAGGAGAACTGATTTTTTTATGATAACTTACAAACCTTTAAAGACAGACCTACTGTGAGCTATAGGTTGTTGATCAACGGTATATTCTCTTTTGAAGCCATCAGCCCACATTATATAAACTTATTTCAATAATTGTTTTAACAGCTGCTGGTGAAAAACTACAACATTTTAGTGCCCACCCACTCCCACGAAGCACGGCAAATGATGTAAAAGAGTCAGTCTGTCTACACTCTCTACTGACATATTTGTATGCAAAATACGCATATTTTGCAATAAATTTAAAATATATTGTTTCTGTTTATGCAATACATTTCTTTAAAATAATAGTTTTATATTAGCCGTCATTTGAATATATTATTTGCAATTCTTCATTGGATTGTAGTTCTTTTCCTCATTAAAACGGGTAAGTACGCAGTATTGTACCTTTGCCTTGTACCTTGCAGCTGATTGGTTTGGTTCTTGGCTTATATACTTTCTAAATGAAGACTTCTTTTAAAAAGCACAGTGGGAAAAATCAAGAGCGCTGAAGAAGTCGGCAGGCACTGTTGCACTACATGAAGTAATACCCAGATGACCTACTACATTTATGATGAAGAGAGCACTTAACAACATGAAATATTGTACCCCACAATGCATTGTGTTTAACTTGACCTTTCATTTCCATTGTGATCAATTGTTGAGTCAGATGTCCTCCAGACCAGCAGGGGGCATAAATGCATCTTATGTCACTATAAAACATAAAAGTTAAAGAAGAATGTCACAAATTTGGAATACACATGAACAATAATGGCTATTTCCATGAGGATAATTTGACAGCACTCACTGGATTGAATTGTACATACTGCAAAATACATATAAGTTAATATTCTATTCCAAACATAAACTTTGGCTGCGTCCGAAAGCACATACTTCCCTACTCTTTACTATCCCATGATGCCACGGGAGAGGATTTGTGAATGGCAGTGAAGCGACGCAACTGATGCCAGTAGGTCACATGACAGTGACAATGTGGCGGATGTAGTACATCCGTATTAGATTCATACTATACAGATCAAATGTTTTTTTTTTAAAAAAACCCAGATGTGTCAGTCTTCATAAACAAATGCTTTGGCCACTCATCAAATGTGACAGCATGCTAAAAAGAAATGGTTGCCATTTAGTTGCTTTGAAAACTAAGTAACAGATTGCTATTCCCATACAACTAAAAATGAATCAGCTTGGTAGATTAGATTTCTGAGTGTGGATTTTTCAGGAAATGCAGTCATAATGGCAGAAATATGCGCTTGACTGCACGCTATTTGTCTGCATTACCTGGAGGGTCTCGGCGGCTCGGGCAACCTGACTCTCTAGTGCTTTGTAATGAGGGAGTTTAATTATTGCTCACTCTGTGTGAAGACTCAACAGCACTCATAGGACCCTCACCTTCTGTCCCCTCCACACTTTCTGATCTAAAAACAAGCTTAGCGTCTCCATGGAAACAGCTCTTGATGTTCTCTGATTTAAATGCCCCCCAGATGTGTCAGTCTTCATAAACAAATGCTTTGGCCACTCATCAAATGTGACAGCATGCTAAAAAGAAATGGTTGCCATTTAGTTGCTTTGAAAACTAAGTAACAGATTGCTATTCCCATACAACTAAAAATGAATCAGCTTGGTAGATTAGATTTCTGAGTGTGGATTTTTCAGGAAATGCAGTCATAATGGCAGAAATATGCGCTTGACTGCACGCTATTTGTCTGCATTACCTGGAGGGTCTCGGCGGCTCGGGCGACCTGACTCTCTAGTGCTTTGTAATGAGGGAGTTTAATTATTGCTCACTCTGTGTGAAGACTCAACAGCACTCATAGGACCCTCACCTTCTGTCCCCTCCACACTTTCTGATCTAAAAACCAGCTTAGCATCTCCATGGAAACAGCTCTTGATGTTCTCTGATTTAAATGCCTGGTATTGTGCTGTTTGACTGGTTGTTTTTGTCCAAAAGTGTGAAATAAAATGAAAGTGAAGTTTGGCTTTGGGAGCTGCTTTGTTTGATTTTCCAAAGGTGGATGTCAATTTGTTAACAAATATTCCCTGCTCCGTTTTATAGACTGGCAAAAAGAAAATAAGACAAAGGAGACCCATTAGGATATTTTTATTTATCAGATTTTACATGAGGCATATTGGAGTTATCAGTAATGTTTCGGATAAATATTAACTAGTTTTGGGTCCGAGTCCGCCTTGTTGAGTTGAGTCCTAGTGGGAGCTAGTCCTTTTATGTTGTTACTTATTTTTTAATCTTTCAGGTGTCAAATAGCGCTGACACGGATGCACACACCTTCTAAATGCTCTACTAGTGCTCGCCATAATAAATAGATAGCTCTTACTTTTTCCTTGAAAATGCACGCTTCAAACAGAACAGTCAATGAAGACGAAGAAGTGAATGATGTGTAGCTCCCGGCGCCGATTTATACTGGAGTCGCACCGGTAGTGACGTCATGGCTGTCGCCGGCCAACGAGTTGGTGTTTTTTCAATGTATGCTTCAGACACGGGTCACGACGAGGCGTCCCCCATAGCGACCCCTAGAGGACGCAGTGTCTCGTTCCCTACTCAGGGAACCATGGTTACATAAGTAACCTGAGACGTTATCAGTAATGTTTCGGATAAATATTAACTAGTTTTGGGTCCGAGTCCGCCTTGTTGAGTTGAGTCCTAGTGGGAGCTAGTCCTTTTATGTTGTTACTTATTTTTTAATCTTTCATGTTACACGTGACGTGGATTCATCTGTACTCTGATAAATTTATGAGTCCAAAATATCAGAGTCCATGTCAAGTTCGAGTCCAAGTTCAAATTAACTCATAATTGCAGTCCAAGTACCCCAACTCTAGTATTAACCTATTTTTATTCATTTTATATATTTTGTTTTATGTTCTTTATTCAGTCAGTGTTTAGGAGAAACAACTGCATTGCGTGATGTCATTTTAAAAACTGGCAGAAGAAGAAGAAGACCTAGAGAACATTTTTATTTTTAAACTTTACTTTTCTGTTGTGCTTTTTGTTTTGAGTCTGATCAGTTTTTAGGAGTAAAAATGTCATTTATTTGACCTTGTTTCAACCGTCACTGTTTCATCATCAGTCACTGTCTTCTAAAGTAAATGTGGTTATAAATAATTTAATACTTATCACTTATCTGTCTATACACTATCTATGGGTGCTCTCCATTCAGTCGCATCAATTGCATCATTTTTGGGGTAACAATTGCATTTATTTGACCTTCTTGTTTCATCCAAAGTTACTGTCTACTGAAGTATATGTGGTTATGTAGGGCATAAATGAACATTAATGCATCATTTCATTTTCATAATTAAAATATGTTATTTACACTTATTCAGTGATGTATTTTGATCTATGCTATTCTGTTCATGTATACTGCTCATTTAAGAATGCTTAAATTCAGTGCAAAGACAAGTTGTTTTATAATAGTTTGTATCATTGAAGTTGACACTATAGACGTGTTATAAAGCGCTAATGTGTGATTCAATGTAAGGGTGTAACAATTACAAATAAGCACTACAACAAGGCCAAATAACACCATGTTAAAGAGACACTGCACATCAGCTAATTGAGTAATTGGCCAGACTGCCCACTCTGTAGGTCATACAGAAGAATCTCTCCCTTCATTTATCATGATTTGGTGATTGGTTAGTTTCAAGTTAAGTGATGAAGCTGTCTTTGTTTCTGTGTGGACGCAGCAGGTCAGCCCTTCAGTGAGAGAGGATTTGTTTTAGAAACGTCGGCCTTTACTGATGGCACAAGCACACCTGCGGTTTTTAAAAACAGTAGGAATTTTTACTGTTTGCCAGACATTTGTTATTGCATTGTTCTGACCCCATTCTGACGGTGAGTCACACATTGGTCATCTCAGATGCAGCAAAGAGACTTTGCAAAGTCAATGTGATAATTAAGGTGAGGTGTAATCATTAAACAGAGTTTCAATGATGACGCAACAAATATTCATCAGGCCAGTTTAATAGACTGTCTGACCTTGCTGCCCAATTTTAATTTTTTACACCCATTTACCTAAACAAAATTTGTTGTCATGATGCTAGGGTGTTGTTGTTGGTTGCCACGGTGGTCTTGCCTCCCTTTCTTATTTAAATGCATTATTTTATTATTATTATTATTATTATTATTTTGTCTTTTCTGACAAAGCATAAGTCTGTGGTGAATTTCTGTTGGTAAAATTATTTAATGTTTTTGAAAGAAGTCTCTTTGTTTCACCAAGGCTGCATTTATAAAAACAAAAAAACAAGCAAAAAAATAAATAAAAAAACAGCAATATTCTGAAAATAATTAATTTGTTAAAAAAAATAAAAAAAATATGCATACAAAGCTGGTTTCTTTTTTGAGAAAAAAAGTGCCCTGCCCACTGTGAAATCTGATTGGTCACATGTCTCGTTCCTCATAACTTTGTTAAACATCAAATATCTTCTCACTGTGATACTGACCCAAATTACTTGCTAGAAACCTGGTTAGGACAGCGCTATTATAAACCCTGCTGGCCTTGTCAAGCAATGCTAATAATACTGCATGCAAGATTGATTTCAGTTGAAAGGCTCTTGAGAATGCAGACAACAAAGGCTTCTGTTTTTTTTCAAGGAAAGAATTTTAGCTCCAGCAATCTGAGAATGATGCACTGCCTGCCCATTCAGGTTCAACTAATTGTCTGGCATGTAAAAGACACAATAAAGCTGTCAGCTACTCCATTTATTTATTTATTTAGTAATACTGCATGCAAGATTGATTTCAGTTGAAAGGCTCTTGAGAATGCAGACAACAAAGGCTTCTGTTTTTTTCAAGGAAAGAATTTTAGCTCCAGCAATCTGAGAATGATGCACTGCCTGCCCATTCAGGTTCAACTAATTGTCTGGCATGTAAAAGACACAATAAAGCTGTCAGCTACTCCATTTATTTATTTATTTATTTTAGATATCTCTTTTCATGTTTCTAACTGGGTCTCCAGAGATACGCTAGCTAAGTTAACAAAAGAAACTTCCAAAATGAACAAAAATCTCTCATAATTAGATTTGCATATATCGCCTTTCAATGACATGCAGTGTTTCATTACCACACGCATCTACACCCGCATATTCTCATTTACGGCTACATGATAAAATCGAGAACAACTTGTATGACATCTGATTAGTTGGAGAACATTTTCGACATGGAGAAAATTAGATGCTACTTGGCTGAGAAGCTAGAAAGGAGCTGCTGCCTTGGGAGAGAGTGCAAAGCGCCATTTTAATGATCAAAAACTAAATGAGCAAGCTTGTAATGCTTTTAAAGAGTAGAGTAATCCACCTGTTCTTCCAAGTTCTTGATTATGCTGAAATGATGTGTCTGCCACGTACGTTCTCACTCAAACTAAGAGCAGATGACAGGATGACACTGAAGTGTCCCGTCACTTTTAGCAGTGATTGACACCGATTTCAGGGGGAAAAAATAGGTTGCTTAGGTGACAAAAGGCTGCAGCACCTCCCCGTCAGGGTCTAAAACCAGCAGAACACATGATGCTGATCATCAATTATGACGAGGTTTGCTGCAAAGACGTGTCAAAGAAGAGTTGCAACCCGTGAAATACTGGAAAACGGCACCAAATCTGCTAGTTTCGAGCTGAAATGGAGGATTTGTTTACTATGGGCCTACTGAATGTAACCATGAACTGATCCTCATTTCAACTCCGTAATGTGAGATTGAGCATTTGAAAATGTTGGTTTTGAAAGGAATTTCTTATCCCCATGTTTGTTTTTTTTGCTCCTAGGTGCTTCATTGAAAACCCTTCTGGGAAACACATCTGAACAGAAATAGGTTTCTAACCCATTTTTCAAAGTCATATTCTGTTCAAAAGGGCTTTCCCTCAGAGACAGGGTATCCTTTTCAAATAATTAACCTGGAAGGCATGCACTTCTTTTTTCAGACCCTCTTAAATGATTTCAGCAGAATTCTGACTGGTCTTCAACTATTTAATGATCTTCCCAGTCCTTATTATCCCATAGATTAATGTCAAGCATAATACTTCTCCTCACACCTTTGCTGACAAACTTAATAAGATGGTTAGAATAGATGTTACGATTATTGGTCTAAATGCTGTGTAGCTTCAATTAGTTCATCTAAAAGTAAAACTCGTGCCAGTTTTTTGAGGTGTGAATGGTGAAAAATGTAAGAATACAGTGCCTATGGTGCAATAAAATGTGACACAAACAGCATTAGTTGTAGCTACACAAGTGAACTAGAAATATGGGTAGGTTCGCCATCAAATACTAGTGTGTACACGTGTTAGCAATGCAAAAAATATGGGAATGCAGTTTTCTATCCTATAAAGGAAGGCCTATTAAAATGAGTTTAAATAAGATCCTTATGAAACAGGACAGTGCAGTGTTTTTAGAACTTCCTCTGTACGTCTTTGATAAGAAAGAAAAAAAGGAACAAAGTGAATTTGCAACAAATCAAAGATGCAGACTGAAGCACAGATGGAAGGTAAATTGCTCTGTTAATATTTTATAGTGTTGTGCAGGAATACTTCTGTATTGTGATTGTGAGTGTTGGAGAGAACGACAGGATAAAAGGGGAAATAGCTTTTTGTTTTTGTTTTTCTTCTGCATTTCAAAAGCTTAAGATTCAATTGTGAGCAAAAAATCGGCCATGACCTAGCTGTAATAAGTGCTTCAGCACATCAAGATGTGGCAGGAGTTTGATTACTCTTTATAACATTTTTAGAAAGAAAACAACCTGATCTTACATGATAACGCAACTATTTGTGTTTTGTAGGAATTTGCATATAGTGATTTGTTCAGAAACGTACATTTATATTAAAAGTACAAGCATGGAGGTAGAGGTCTGCATTCATGTGGGATGTGGCAATACGTTTTAAATTGCCGAGTGCAGGAGATACTGATGTGTGCGTGGAAAGCAGGAGAAAAATATAACTCATGGGACTTGTGCAAAATTTGAATATCTAAAAACTGAATAAAAGTTACTAAAATGTATTTTATTTTTTAAGGTACAGAATGTTATTTGTCTATTGCTCAACAAAAATAAATGGTTTACAGGTGCAGGGTTGGATTTTCACATTGAAACGGGACCGAAAAATCTGCATTGCTCTCTACCTGTGGGATTTTGCAGACAGGAGTGGGACAAAACGTAAAAATTGCGGGCAGGAGTGGGAAGAAAGCGACTACGACAGTTTGGTTCCAGAAGTAAAAACTCCATTCATTTTCTTTATAGGGAAATAGATTTTTTACAATAGAGGTTAACTGATTGTACATGATTTTACTGAAGCCGTCTGTTTGCATTAATTAAACTTACTTTTAAAATGTACTTAAAATGTACTTTTCCCACTAGCGATGTAGCATTCTCTGGTTGTGACTGAAATCGCATGCTCTCTGATAGGTAATTTTATTTTTTATTTTTTTTTGAAGAAGAAGAAGAACTTGAATTTCTTACTTGTAGGATTTAGCTAAATACGTAGTTAAATGCCGTGGTTATGAAATGTTTGATGTATAATTTAGGTTGTATTATAGTTGTATTTGGTTTATACTATTGTTTTGAGTAATTTGCTGTTGTCACCCTAATTAAAATTCACATTAGTTATGCTGTATGTACCTGTCCGTGTAACAAGCCTGTTTTTCTGTTGTTCTATAATTTAAAATGAGGAAAAAATACCTTCCACTGACATACATGAAACATCATCTTAATAACATTTTCCCATTCACTTTCCATCTTATTTCAAATAGAGACAATCAAGTCAAATAATTTCCTTGCAGTCTGACGTTATGTGACCACCACAAGTAGATCTGAATGGATTAATGCAGTGGAGAACACAGACGGTTTGCCGTGGCACTTGATTTGTCATGCCAGATCAAAGGTGACTGTAGGTTGGGTCTGCATCATCTTGTACTCCTGTCCCTCTCCACTTTCATCTGCTCTACGAGGCCTAGATGAGGCTCCTCTCCAGCTGAAGCAATCTTGTCATTTTCCACAGCAATCATACTCAAGGTTGAAGTCGCAGCTCTTTTTATTGATCTGGGCCGAGCGTGATGAGTTTCATTTCGGAGGGCTCGGTGTATCAGTCAAAGATAGACAGAAACACACACTCACATGACAGTGCGCACAAACACACCATATACTTCCTTATTGCATTTATAAGATGAGATGCACTTATTTGTTATGCCTCTATCACACAGTGATACATATAAATTAAAAATAGTTTGACCCAAAACTGATATTTTCTCATAATTTACTTATTCTCATATTGTTCCAACCCTCCATGGCTTTCTTTCTACTGTGGGGAGAAAATTAGATATTTTTTAAATGGGTCATATGATGCAATTTCAATTTTTCCTTTCTCTTTGGAGTGTTACAAGCTCTTGGTACATATAGAAGATCTGTAAAGTTGCAAAGACTAAAGTCTCAAATCCAAAGAGATATTCTTTATAACATTTAAGGCTCAACAACGCCTACCTAAAATGGCTCGTTCTAACACGCCCCCACATGTCTACGTCACGATGTGTGAAGATTTGCATAATGCCGCCCAAATGTTCACGCAAAGAAAGAAGGCGTAACTTTGATTCTCGCTGTAGTATTGTTGCCGCCGCCGCCATGTCGTGGAGACGCTGTGTGTTTCGTTGTGAAAGCGAATCTACTTTGTTTGGCCTTCCAAAAGAGGACACGTCTAGAAATCAGTGGTTGAGTTCAGGGTTTGAAATTAACACCCGCCAACCCGCCAAATGCGGGTAAAAATCAGCTGTGGCGGGTAATGCTGTCAAATCACTAGCCAATTTGGCGGGTTACTTACCGTAAATTTTTCACTTATTAATTTCTTGGGGAAGTTCATGAAGGCCAAATCTACGCAGGTTTAGCGCAAATACTGAACTCGTGAGACATCATGACATTATCGAGTCTATTGCAAAAGCTAAACAAAACACACCTACAGAGGCGTGCATACGCAACGTGATGAAGTCTGGTTAGACCAACACACACAGGCTTCAGTACGCATGAGCATTTAGAGTGGTTCTTTCACTGCATGATTCAGTCTATTAATATGCATTAAGAATGATCACATAATTTAAGATAAGGAGGCAGAAAATGTATATATTTATATCAATTCATATAGTTAATCAATATCACACGAAGAGTGCCATTTTTTCTTTAAAAATCAGCATGGTTACAAATGTGATATTTATTTTATACAACAGTTCAATAAACAATAAGTTAATATCAAGAGACTTACGTTTTAGACACCATATTGGCTGTTTTTGTGCTATTTCGCTAACAAAAAACATTCCAAACACAGTCACAGTACTGTTTTGCGTCTCTGAGCAACATTTCTGAATGAATCAACCGTGTAAATGATTCGGTTCAATCGCAATGACTAGCTTAACAGTGACTTGCTGCCACCTACTGGCGGTTTTAATTTCACATTTAAAGTATCTTTTCATTTTTTAAATAATTTCAAATATCAGTATTCAACATTTCATGTTTAAAATATCAAAACATTATTTATGCATTTGTAACTGCAGGCTAAAGCATTCCATGTCCCTCTAAGCTGCATTAACATGTGTAAATGCATCTCAATGCCACTTCATATGCAACTTCTGCAAAGATTAATTTTATTGACACTGATTTAATTTGTTTAGTAACAGCCTAAATGTATTATTATAATTGGCTGATTAAATGTAAGAATTTAACTCAAAAGATGTACACTTTTAGAAAAAAAGGACTGTATAAAGTTAAGAATGCCAATAAAAGTTAAAAATCTATTTAAACTTATTGGAAAAGATTAATTTCTATCACTGCTGTGAACTGACCACAGAGAATATGAAGATTATCAAAAACTTTAAGAGTCAGCTGTCCACGGTAGTCTTTAAGATATCAGCACAATATCACACTCAGCAAAATATCGTCTAATTATCTTTATCGATAAAATCACAGAAAATATTGAGATATTATTTTTTGTCAATATCGCACACCACTAGTACTGACAAAATGATTTGCAACGGTCGCTTTGTCACGCCCAGTGTAGACAGTCTCAAACTGTTGGTGTATTTCTGTTTTTTTTTTTTTGGGCTAGTAGAAGTTATGAATGGCCGGTAACTTAAAAATTTAGTAGCCAAATTGGCTGGTGAGTGAAAAAGTTAATTTCAATCACTGGTTAAGTTGTATTTACAACACTGTTCTGGAAGCCCAAGTATTCAGACGTGTGCAGCACATTTTTATGAAAGGCCGAGGACTGTTTCCTGAGAGAGTAGCCTACAATGACGGTGTCTGTTTCTATAAAGTGGGGCAATTTCAACTTTACAAGGACAGTCTGGTGCTTCTGACTCACAGCCTGTAAGTAAGTTTTCATATTTAAAGGATTTGCCACCGACGATTCAAACGCGAGTTTTGAGCAGTGTAGGGTAGCGCTTGTTGTTTGTCGTTTCTCCGATCACAAATGCAGACATGGTTTTATGTTTACACAGCGTGATACGCAACGCAACGCGTAAAAAGACAGTATAAGTCATTATAATCAGTAATTATGTCCCCACTGGATTCAACAAATGCCTAGTTTATAATGGGTTTTACTGGTTTTGTCTCATCGTTCCGGGAGATGGCATCACAGTATGGTAAGGGGCGTAACATTTCCGTCACATGCTTGAGGTATTCAACCAATCACAACGCACTGGATAGCTGGCCAATCAGAGCACATCTCGCTTTTCAGACCGATGAGCTTTGTAAAAATCGATGCGTTTCAGAAAGGCGGGGCAGAGGAGAAACAATAATGTACAGTATGTGGAAAATAATGTGTTTTTTTACCTTAAACCGCATAAACACATTTCATTACACCAAATACATAACATAATGTTCTTTTTAGCAACGTCATATGACCCCTTTAATAACTTTCAAAACGTTCATATGTACACTACCTTAAAGTTGTTTATCTACATTTTTAAAATACAAATTTACCAAGGATGCATCAAATTGATCAAAAGTGACCATAAAGACATTTAAAATTTTACAAAATTCCTATTTCAAATAAATAGAATATTTCTTTCTATTCCTGAAATCATATGGTTTCCACATATTATTAATCAGCACAACTGTTTTCAATATTGATAATAAGAAATGTTTCTTGATCATCAAATAAGCATATTAGAATGATTTCTGAAAGATCATTTGACACTGAAGACTGGAGTAACAATGCTGAAAATTCAGCTTTGCATCACAGGAATAAGTTTCTAAAATATATTAAAATAGAAAACAGTTATTTTAAATTACAATAATATTTCACACTATTGCTGTTTTCACTGTATTTTTGGTCAAAAAAATGTAGCCTTGGAAAGCATAAGACACTTCTTTCAAAAATAATAATAATACTAAAAAAAATCTTACAATTTTGAATGGCTAT
>NW_015505949.1:63330-64994 GCF_001515645.1 Sinocyclocheilus grahami
ATATATATTAGTAATAACACATATAGACAACTATTATTCTGGACTGTGGCTTACCCTTGGTCTGAACATTCACCTAGCAATTAATCCTTGTTCAAAGCTTCCTGCTTCTTTAATCTGACTCCTTGTTGCAATAAATCAGGCTCACTCAGTCTCTAATGAGGGTTCCTGACATCAAAGTTACCCTCTCAACCTCATTAACCTGTCTGGAGAAGAAGGACACTGATAACGGTGGTCCCTTAATCTCTTTCTCTCTTCCTTTCTGTGGCATCTGTGTAGCAGCAGTAGAATAGCAGATGCACTTTGATATTCATGATATTCCTTTTTTTGTATATCAGATTGCTCAGCTGCCCCAGATGCCTTTAAATTTCACACTTGCGTTACAGGTGAAGTATTGTATTTATGCAGTAAACGAAATTGAAAGGCACTGTTGATGATTGCAAGACGTTGCTATGTTTCCGAGTGGTTGCTAGGTCAAAAGAGACTGAATTGGTTGATATTCTGGTCAGTAGTTTTGGCTCGAAAGTACTCTTTACATCAAAGATCTTAAAGTTTGTGGGATTTTTGTTTGTTTGTCTGTTTTATCATCAGCCAGTCAAAAAATAAATAAAGTCAGATCATGATTTGAGATTACTCATCTTCTGGAACAAGTTTTGTCAGCCAGACTTGAATGTAGCCTATAGTTGTCTCTGCTTATTAAAATGTGATAGAATATCTCTTCTTGTTATTTGCTGTGAGAACAATTTGATTTATTGGATAATAATATATATATATAACAAAAATAAACCTCTTGAGTCTTTACTGGATCCAACAAGTAAAATCATGCATACAATAATAATAATAACGCTTGGCATATTCTGTTGAATTCATATTAAATGCTTTGTTGTAAAACATATTAAATTATTTAATTTAAGACTGACAACTGATTAAAAAACTAATTAATTATACAGGTTTTTGTAATTAATCATGAAAAATTGCTAACATTAAAATTTGAAATCATAAATATATTTTTACATTGACTGTCCAAATATTTGTTTAATGGCAGTACTGTGAATGAAGGCCAGTATCACTCATATCACTAATGGTTCTATCAAATGATTTTTAGTCAATTTCTGGAGATTAATTGGGTAATTTAAAATGACAGTATAACTGAAAGCCAAACCAATTGGTCCCAGAATATCTAGCCCCTAATCAGTGACAGAATAGTTAAGCTAAATTGCATTGTGATTTTATTAAATTTTATTCTTACATTTTAAATTGATCAGGGTTGAGAAAATTGCAAATTGGTTAGAAAATTACTAGAAAATAAAACATCTCACATTATGTTTTTTTTTTTTTTTACTTCCTGAGACTGACAATCAATATTTTCTGATGTTTAAGAGTTCCCCTTCAGGAACTCGAGCTGCGTCGAGTCGCTTTGGGAACGCCCTTGCGTGACCGCGTTCTGAAGCACGTGTCAAATCAGTCCAATGGAGCAGCGAGACGTCACAAGCGGGGTGACATAAGCACCAGAAAGTATAAAAGTGCATCCAGCAGAGCGCAAACCAGCTTCTGCTCTTCAGTAGCGCTCTGTGTATGTGTCTGTCTATTTACTGTTGTCTGTCCGCACAAGCATATATATATATAATCATGAAAAAGTCTATGGCGAGCGAACGGCATTACAAACG
>NW_015505949.1:65030-66280 GCF_001515645.1 Sinocyclocheilus grahami
GGAGCAGCCCAAGCCATCAAGCTCCTCATATCATCTCAAAAACAGAGCATTGCAACCCGCACCCCTCTACAGAAAGATCGGGGGTTGGGGCGATGCTCTCAGTTGGGGTCTTCTAGACCGAAAACGGATCTGCGGACCATTATTTGTCTAAGAGGACCTCTGCTAAATGGTCCTACCATTGTCAGGTCCCTGAGGGCAGCCCACCTGGGAGCTCGCCCCCTCAAGTGAGGGTGCTACAACACACAGGTCGGTTGTTCCTTCAGTGCCCTCACGGAGGTTCATTGATACCCCTGCCACCTCGGTGCTTCAGGGCTCAGTGAGCTCCGACGAGTGAAATTCCCAGCTGCCGCCCGGCAACGGTACGGCACGGGAGAGCTCGCCCCCTCAAGTGAGGGTGCTACAGCAGTCAGGTCAGTCATTCACTGCCGGTCATCTGCTTCAGGGCACCGAACTGGCTCCTCTAATAATACCAGAGGCCAGCCTCGAGAGGCTGGTTCCCTTAGTAGATTTTCTAGTAGCGTGGAAACTTCTACCAAATATCTCAAAATGGGTCCTGCAGATTGTAGAGAAAGGTTACAGAATCCAGTTCGGTTCTCATCCGCCTCGTTTCAACGGGGTCATCCCCACACTAGTGGGCCCCGAGCAGGCTCTGGTAATGGAACAAGAAGTAGATACTCTCTTGAGGAAGGGGGCCATAGAATGTGGAAGAGAGCGTCCGGCTTCTACAGCCATTACTTCATTGTGCCGAAGAAGGATGGGGGGGCTGCGTCCGATCTTAGATCTCCGTCTTCTGAACCACGCTATCAAACGGCTTCGTTTCAAGGTGCTCACTATCAAGCAGATAGTATCTCAGATCCAGTCCCGAGGACTGGTTTGTTACGATAGATCTCAGAGACGCTATTTCCATGTTTCCATCCTCCCTCAACACTGGAAGTTCCTGAGGTTTGCTTTCGGGGGCGAAGCATACCAATATCGAGTTCTTCCCTTCGGCCTGTCACTCTCACCCCACACTTTCACGAAGTGTGTGGATGCTGCTCTGGCTCCACTGCGACTCCAGGGCATCCGCATACTCAATTATATCGACGATTGGTTAATACTAGCTCAATCGGAGCAGATGGCGGCTCGGCATCCAGAAGCACTGGTTCAAGGCCCGATGTTAGGGGCTCCTTGTCGTCGCGTAACGTTAACGACGGATGCCTCTCTCACGGGCTGGGGGAGCTGTCATGAGTGGCCGCTCTGCCCAGGGTCTG
>NW_015505949.1:66351-100246 GCF_001515645.1 Sinocyclocheilus grahami
CAAGCTGGCGTGCCAGATCCTTCTGTGGGCTCAGGGGAAGCTCCTCTCTCTAAGAGCAGTTTATATCCCTGGGTATCTAAATCAGGGGGCAGATATCCTGTCGAGACAGGGGCTGAGGCCCGGGGGATGGAGGCTCCACCCCGAGATGGTGGAGCTCATTTGGTGGGAATTTGGCCAGGCGGAAGTGGATCTATTTGCGTCACAGGAATCGACACACTGTCCGCTCTGGTTCTCCCTCATGCATCCAGCTCCACTGGGGCTTGATGCCATGGTGCAGACGTGGCCGAGGCTTCGTCTGTATGCTTTTCCCCCGATCGCTCTGCTCCCGGGAGTTCTGGAGAGGGTACACCGGGATGGGGTCCGTCTGTTGCTAGTAGCCCCATTCTGGCCGGCCCAAGTATGGTTCTCGGACTTGCTGTCCCTCCTCGACGGCTCTCCGCTGGAGATTCCGTTCAGGAGGGACCTCCTCTCTCAGGCAGGGGGCGCCATTCTTTACCCCCGCCCGGAGTTACGGAAGCTGTGGGCATGGCCCCTGAGGGGGCACAGCTCCTAGCATCTGGTCTCTCAACTGAGGTTGTTGAGACTATACTCCAGTCCAGAGTTCCCGCCACTAGGAAACAGTACGCCTTGAAGTGGAAACTTTTCGCTTCATGGTGTGGACAGCGACTGCAGGACCCAGTCAACTGCCCAATTGGTACAGTTCTGGAGTTTCTTCAGGAGCGATTCTCCGCAGGGTTATCGATATCTGCTTTCCACGCCCTTCTGGGTGGTCAATCATTGGGAAGACACCCACTTGTCACTCGTTTCCTCCGTGGCACCCTGAGGCTGAGGCCGGTACAGCGCACCAAGGTGCCCTCATGGGACCTGGCTGTGGTTCTGGAGGGCTTATGCAATGCTCCCTTTGAACCCATAGAAGTGACATTTTTGCAGATTTATTAAAAAAGAAAAACTGAAATATCAGATGGTCCTAAGTATTCAGACCCTTTGCTCAGTATTTAGTAGAAGCACCCTTTTGATCTAATACAGTCATGAGTCTTTTTGGGAAAGATGCAATAAGTTTTTCACACCTGGATTTGGGGATCCTCTGTCATTCCTCCTTGCAGATCCTCTCCAGTTTTGTCAGGTTGGATGGTAAACGTTGGTGGACAGCCATTTTTAGGTCTCTCCAGAGATGCTCAATTTGGTTTAAGTCAGGGCTCTGGCTGGGCCATTCAAGAACAGTCACAGAGTTGTTGTGAAGCCACTCCTTCGTTATTTTAGCTGTGTGCTTAGGGTCATTGTCTTGTTGGAAGGTAAACCTTCGGCCCAGTCTGAGGTCCTGAGCACTCTGGAGAAGGTTTTCGTCCAGGATATCCCTGTGCTTGGCCGCATTCATCTTTCCCTCGATTGCAACCAGTTGTCCTGTCCCTGCAGCTGAAAAACACCCCCACAGCATGATGCTGCCACCACCATGCTTCACTGTTGGGACTGTATTGGACAGGTGATGAGCAGTGCCTGGTTTTCTCCATACATACCGCTTAGAATTAAGGCCAAAAAGTTCTATCTTGGTCTCATCCGACCAGAGAATCTTATTTCTCACCATCTTGGAGTCCTTCAGGTGTTTTTTCATGTGTCTTGCACTGAGGAGAGGCTTCCGTCGGGCCACTCTGCCATAAAGCCCCGACTGGTGGAGGGCTGCAGTGATGGTTGACTTTCTACAACTTTCTCCCATCTCCCGCCTGCATCTCTGGCGCTCAGCCACAGTGATCTTTGGGTTCTTCTTTACCTCTCTCACCAAGGCTCTTGTCCCCTGATAGCTCAGTTTGGCCGGACGGCCAGCTCTAGGAAGGGTTCTGGTCGTCCCAAACGTCTTCCATTTAAGGATTATGGAGGCCAGTGTGCTCTTAGGAACCTTAAGTGCAGCAGACATTTTTTTGTAACCTTGGCCAGATCTGTGTCTTGCCACAATTCTGTCTCTGAGCTCTTCAGGCAGTTCCTTTTGACCTCATGATTCTCATTTGCTCTGCCATGCACTGTGAGCTGTAAGGTCTTATATAGCCAGGTGTGTGGCTTTCCTAATCAAGCCCAATCAGTATAATCACACACAGCTGGACTCAAATGAAGGTGTAGAACCATCTCAAGGATGATCAGAAGAAATGGACAGCACCTGAGTTAAATATATGAGTGTCACAGCAAAGGGTCTGAATACTTAGGACCATGTGATATTTTAGTTTTTCTTTTTTAATAAATCTGCAAAAATGTCAACAATTCTGTGTTTTTCTGTCAATATGGGGTGCTGTGTGTACATTAATGAGGAAAAAAAATTAACTTAAATGATTTTACCAAATGGCGCAATATAACAAAGAGTGAAAAATTTAAGGGGGTCTGAATGCTTTCCGTATCCACTCTATACGCACTTTCTTTAGCAAAACTGCATTTTTATCCCTTAATTGCCAAATTCTTATATAAAAATATATTTAAACAGTTCAAGCCTTTATAACATAATGCAGGGTCAATTTCTTTCTCTTTTCTACGAACTTGTGTTCCTTTAATATCCGAATTTTACTGGTTAAATAAAAATAGCTATATTGTGACTATTAATATAGAAATTATTATTAAGAAAAGAAGTGGCGGAAAAGATGCAACGTTGCAGGTGATTTTGCTTTGGAACCTTCAGAAAACTTTAACTCGATTTTTCTCAAAATTGACTTTGCTGACTCTATCGACGTCAAACAGGTGTAGCTCAGTCATGTTTTGTCCGATTCCATTTTTTTTTTTTTTTTTTTTTAATTGTTCACTGTGACTCATTAATAGCCCTGCTATTAAGAGGGAAATCATGGCCTAATGGTAAGAGAGTCAGACTCGTAACCCAAAGGTTGCGGGTTCGAGTTTCGTACCAGCAGGGATTGTAGGTGGGGGGAGTGAATGTACATCTCCCTGTACAACTCCCTGTACATGCGCTCTCTCCCACTTTCAATACCATGACTGAGCAGCAAAAAATGGCTGCCCACTGTGTGTGTTCACTGCTGTGTGTGTGCACTCTGGATGGGATAAATGCAGAGCCCTAACTCCAAATATGGGTCACCATACTTGGCCACATGTCATGTCTCTTTTTCACTTAAGTTTTCCCCCCATGAGGTTGTTTTGTATATTTTTGTCTTAGTTTAAAGCCCATTGCAATTCTGCATTTGAGTCCTCACCTCATCTTTACCCACAAATGTGACAACTTCTTTCATGACTTTGAGATATTGGGGCCACTGATGCAGCTCTCTTTGTACCTCACTAACTGACAAAACTACATTTCTATTTAAAATGACAAATTCCCCACAGCTCTCCTGACTTAAGGTGTCCCTCAGGGCTCTGTACTCGGACCTCTACTCTTCATAATCTATATACAGTCCACTTCCCTTTTCAAAACTGCAGTGTTCTCTGCGCTAGTGCTCAGACTTGCCAAATTCTTAGATAAAAATATATTTTATAATTTTTTTTCACTAGTGTAACATAGTATTTTTCTCACTAGTATCCACAATCTTTGTAGTTTATTCCACTGTGAAAATTATGACCAAATCGACTTGATTCCACCTTGCATCCTTGACATGAATATTAACAATGAAGTCAGACACCAAAGCTGTGAATTATGTATGCTAGCATGCTGGCTTTTTTGATCAATGACCCTGCATGCAATACTGCCATTTCAGACAAGCTTGTCTCTGGACATCCTGCTCTAGATCCTTTCTGGCAGGTCCAGATAGGGGAACTAATTAACTCCCTGGACAAGGAAACGCGCAATGATGTCGTGGGGTCAGGTTGATGTTTCATTCTATTCCTCTGGTGCCAGAACAGAATAAGCAAACAAATAATATATTGAAGGCATGGGTTTTGCGACCCACCAGTGTACCCCAAGCCACCGACATAATTTGGTACAAAAAGGACAGCTCACAAGGAAACATATCTCTGTTTTAGTGGACCGGCTTGTTAACCGAGAAACTAATAATACAGCTTAATGCAACACCTCATGTCGTGATGACAGGCTGATGGGATAGAGAGCTTAGAGAACAGCCTCACAGGTCTGGGATGTCTGTTATGAGCCTCCCCCCGCTTTCAGTATTGCAGCTTCATCAACTCTTGCTGTGCACCACTGGAGACCCAACAACCAAGACATTCAGCACCACTTCTTAATTACAAGGCAGATGTTAATGATACAATTAATTAGTTTCTGCTCCAGTAACTGAGTTACAAAAGAGCTGGGCTTTCTCCACCAAGATTATGTGCTTTTTTATTAAGGCCATAAAATTAAAGTGACAGATGCTCACTGCTCTTGAAGAGTGTTGACAATAAATAAGAGTGGAGTATGTGAGAAATCAACCCAAAGTGAACTGCGGTTGCTTTTTATGAAAGATTTATTTCCCATTTTAAGGAGCAATAATTATACATCTTCCATTATTATTTTTTTAAAGGAATATTTCACATTTACCCTCTCCCTTATGTCCTTCCAAACCTATATTTTCTTTTCTTTGTTTCTGTTCTGTAGCTCTCAGTTTTAATTTGTGCAGTTTGATAATGCGCATATTCTTATTTATTTGTTTATTTATTTATTTATTTATTTTTAGTTTACGATTTTTTTGGCATCATTGGTTTCAAACCTGGCATGTCTGGATATTCCACATCTGAATATAGCAAACATAGATGAGATTTGAGAACTATGGCAGATAAGATTATACTTATCAATAATGTTCTCATATCCAACTTTTTAATTAACAAATTTGTCTTTGTGCATAAGCTCACCAGGATGGCTGACAAATGTCATCTGTCTGTATTTCTCTGACATATTTTTTTATACCTAACTTTGTTTAAGGATGGTTTTCAACTATGTTATAAAATATATAACAAAATTATTTGATATACTATTTTGCTTTATGCAATATGTGTGTAAAAATTCCATAAACTGGTTTTCCCATTAAGCACAATGTTATCTATACACTGTATCTAATTTGCATATTAAAGTGCTGTTGGGACAGCATGTTGAAAAAAGAAGTGTAATAATGGGAGTAGTAATTGGCCAGATTTTCATAATAATATCTAATATTTCATAAGAATATTGATATATAATTTGTTTTCCTATTCAATTCTTTTGTCTCCCAAAATGTATAATAAACATGCTTTTAGTCCTGGTGTCCTCTACAGTGGACATGTATGAAATCATGTCCTGTTTCATAACAGGAAGTCATATTTTGATTTGAAACCCCATAACATTTTGCTGAGATGTTGATTTATGACAAACAATTTGAAAATTAATCAGATTTAAATTGTAATTACAAAATATTATAATATTTCCATAAGGATGTACAATTTTATCACTAAATTAATGTCAGCCATTTTTAAAAACCAAGTAGAGGGAGTGGTCACGGTGAAACATCCAGTCATTTGGTATCTCTGGAAAGCCCTGAATGTGCTCTGTACAAAACATCCAGACTTAAAACTGTGACATGTGAGGTCTCAGAGAAATTCACTAAAATATAATGTCCACTACAGAGGCAAAAACTCCATAGCTGGGTCTCAGGAGGATATATATATATAATGCAACAGCATTTAAAAAAATAAATAGCAGGTTACATTTCATATTCATATCTGTCCTCTTATTTTTATCAGCAGTTCTATTAAGAATTGTCCTGTAATATATTTGCTCTGTAGTGCTGTATGTAAAGCCTTGGATACATTCAACTGTGATTGTGTGGCTTTTACATTTGCTGTGCCTGCAGGAAAGAGTCCACGCTGTCACGGTCTCTGTTTTCATTAGCATGCTTTGGCTGTGGAGTGAGCTGTTGTTTCTGACTCAACAGATTTGTTTTCATGGATATCATGTCACCCTTGACATCTCATCTCAGGCCCAGAATTATTCAGCAGCCCTCGCCTCCGAGTTCCTCAGGAGTTGCAAGAAGCATTAGCCTTGCACTTCACTTATTCACTGTTCAATTCCTACCTGTCTCTTGCCCAACTATTGACCCATACAAGATCACAACCCCATCCTGCAACGCTGGTAATGCTAGGGTCAAAACTCACTCTATAGATGAAAGTAAAACAGAGCTCACCCTGATGAATAAAACAGCTTAAGTTAGGCCAAGATTGTCAAGGTGGTCTGTTTCGATGACTTTAGAGGGATTTTTGGTATACTTCTGGCTGGGCAGGCTTGCTCATTAATGCAACAGTTGTGAAATTTTTTCACAATTTACTTTTATTGTAATTTATTTAATTAGTAAAATAGATGTTTATTTAACCCATTTGCATTGGCTCAATATAATTAATTTTTATCTGAACAAAAATTAAAAACACCATTTATTTGTTTATCTGCTACCCAGGGTATTTATATTGAGATTACGCTGTAAAAAATTACCTGAACTTTAATGGTAAAATATTGTAAAATGCTATTACAGTAACAAGTAAAACTTATATATAAAACTTATTAAGTGGTTAACTGTAAGTTTCTCTACTATGGTGAAAAACTGTAAAAGATCCAATGAATACTGTTAAATGTGCAGTTTTTGGAATTGAAAAGAACAAGTCATCTTATTATTTACTGATTATTATTTAATGAAAAAAGAATCACAAATTGACATTTCTAGAATTTACAGTGTATTAATTAAAATTTTTTATTTTTATGCTGCATAAATTATTTAAATTGAGATTGGAGTTGTTACTATTATTATTTTGTTATGAAAACCACTGTCCATAAATTCAACTAAAGATTAATTGTTTGTGTGGTGGCCACATTTACTAACTAGGCCAGCTAGACACCAGATAAACTAGCTTGGTCACGTTGGGAGGCATCCTAATACCAGCTAAGACCATCAAACCAGGCTTGTTAAAGTGTATTTTCTCAAGCCAAACATTAAAAACATTCCACTCTGCACTGTACATGGTCAATTTCACTCAAAGTGTGAATAAATTACGTCAGTCAATCTAAATCGACAGTCATTTATGAAAGTCTTTGCAAGGAAAGCAGCAGGATGTCAGACTTTGTGAATGCTGTGGGCTTCATGAAGTTTTTAAAGTAGGCAACAAGAATACAGTCCAGCTTTAGAAAATTAGCAGTAATTGCTGGTGTAATTTTAAACTCTTTCTAAAGAAAAAAAGGCCTTTCCATGTTCTTATTGTTGTACAATTTTTGTTCAACACAAAGTTTTTCACTGAGAATCGCCTACTGTGTTTTGCAATTGCAGACTATTGAAATGTATACAGCATATGTGCTGAGAGCAGCCCTTGGGTTATCTTTAAGGGTCCAGTACAGCACAGAAGAGACTCATGATCCAGAACCTCCCGCTGATGTAGGAGGTTTTCTGCTATGTAGTCCAGAGCCTAATGAATGCACGACAGGCCACGGCTGCCCGCAGGATAGTGGCCTACACGGCTTGAGCTTTTGTAGTACAGACTGTGCGGAGCTTGAACGCCACTACAGATGTGCTGATGGGAACTGAAACAAGAGAAGACAACTAGAAAGTGTAGTGTGACAAATCTCTTTCTGATTTTTTCCAAACTCAAAAAACAAGGACGTAGCCTGAAGGTCACAACAGCTGCTTTGAAACATGAAAATGCCAAGCATTTCTAAATCTTTTCCAGCAACTTGAAAGGTATAATTAGTTTGGTCTTGTAGAGCTGTGTGTTGCTGCACTATGAAGTGTATCTGACTTTGTACTTAAACGAAATTTTGGCAAAAACACTTGCTTGACAGTATTATAGACACATGTGAAACATGTATAGCAGTCATGTAACCAATAAAGGGATTGTATACATGTTTTATCATGTAATATTTTTTCAGCTAGGTCTTCTGGGGCTGTGTTATTCAAGCCATAATGTGGATCTGTTGTCATGACAAAGCTACCTTTATTTATGCATTTGGATCAAACTGGGGCATGTGCATGAAGAATGCATTTAACAAAAATCTTTTTTTTTTTTTTTAAGAAGAAGAAGAAATTTGAAAGTGAAAGTGAAAGTGACGTGACATGTGGCCAAGTATGGTGACCCATACTTGGAATTAGTGCTCTGCATTTATCCCATCCAAAGTGCACACACACAGCAGTGAACACACACCCGGAGCAGTGGGCAGCCGTTTGTTTTGCTGCGGCGCCCGGGGAGCAGTTGGGGGTTCGGTGCCTTGCTCAAGGGTACCTCAGTCATGGTATTGAAGGTGGGAGAGAGCGCTGTACATTCACTCCCCCCACCTACAATCCCTGCCGGTACGAGACTCGAACCCGCAACTTTGGGTTACAAGATCGATTCTCTAACCATTAAGCCACGACTCCCCCTTCCCCTAATTTAATTTATTTATTCAAAAAGAATGCCTAAAATTGATCCAAAATGACAGTGCCCTTCATAATGTTACAAAAGAGCTCTGTTTCGAATAAATGCTCAGACTATGTTCATTAAAGAATCCTGAAAAGGGGAGAAAAGCAATTTACACACTCTATGTTTTCATAATAATCAGCAGTTCTGCATATTAGATCATTTCTGAAGAATAATGTGATAATGATGACTGGCTGCTGGAAATTCAGCATTGCTATCAAAAATAAATTACATTTTTAAAATGTTCACTTAAGAAAACAGTGATTTTAAATTGTGATAATATTTCACAATAATACTGTTTTATATATATATATATAATAATAGTTTTATATATATATATATATATATATATATATATATATATATATATATATATATATATATAATCAAATAAATTCAGCCTTGTTGATCATAAGAAAAAAAAAACTTACTGACTCTAAACTTTTGAATAATAGTGTATACAATTATTTGTTCTTTACTAGAAGTATTGTTAAAAACAGTCTTCTGTTTAAACTGAAAAAAAATGGCTAGAATAATTTTAAAACCATTGCTCACTCTTTCTCTGACCATTATAGTTTTATAGAATTATGCATCAATGTTTTTAAATGTACCTTAAAGACATATCTACAACCTCTTGTATTATAGGTCAACCTTTTTACATATATATATATATATATATATATATATATAGTTTGTTTTTTTGTGTGTTTTTTTTTAACCTACATCACATTGTGGCAAGTAGACTAAAATTGACCCAGGACCTTATTAAAAAAGTAATCCTCTCCACCCTAAAGTTAGGACACTTCAGGGCCGCAGGTGCTACTACAGTACCACACAGCAAGGGAACAGCACAAAGTTTGCTGGAATTTATCCTTAGTTATATACTGAATGGAATGACAATATTGTTAACAAATGTAAGGTGCAGGAGAAGTTAAAACCACCAAAGTTTGACTAAATTATTTACAAAATAGTTAACAACTTTAATTTGTTTGCATCCTTTGGGGAAGCACATCGTCTCTCATCTGCCTGCTTCGTCATAACTGCATTTTTCATGACTTGTGGAGGTGTAAGTCGGTGCTCTAGTTTTGCATGTAAGATGTTATCCATCACAGTGTCCGATAGTTAGAATAGCTGGAGGTTATGTAGTCTATAAAGGCTGTAAGACTGTAGCAGCTGGTTGAAAGAGAGGTCATTGCTAGGCAGAGCAGGTGCTATTGCTGCACTGAGGGTGTTTGTTTTGCTCTTTAGAAGAGCAGCTTCCTATGAGATTGACCTTTGACATGAGTCTACATAAGCTACTCAGAGTGCTAGAGCTCGGCTTTGTTTTTCATGACTAATCTGAAATTCCTGTCATCATAACAGATTTATCTGCTTTAATACAAAATTATGTGATTTCAGTCGCACACAGGGAATGAGGGTCAATGGCATAGTGTCCACGATAGTCTAGTTTAAAACAAATTTAGAAATGTAATCTTTGTATTCATGTTTGTTTCACATGGTTTGGAACTTTTATACTTTCAACAAAAGTTTCAGTTTAATGATTTTAGAAACGTCATATGGTGTAACCATCAATCAAAAAGTAATAACATATGTTCATACACCTTGAATACATGTGAGTGCATGTTAATCATTATACACTGGAGAGAGAGAAAAAAAGCACTGGTGTAGTATTTACTTTGAAATAATTTTTCACTCAGAAATTGCTAGTAGATTTAATAAATAATTATTATATTAAACAAATTAAACCAATTTTGCAGTAGAAATAGTATTTTCTTGCTAAATGTACTCCAGTAATCTTTGTTCTGTTTTGTTTTTTTAGAACTTTGAAAATTAATACTTTTTTACAGTGTACTTCATGTTTATTTCAAGGTGTCTTTGTAGTAATTTATTCAAAAAGTGAAAAGTGAAAATTATTTTAAAAACATTAAAAAATATATTTTTCAAGTTAAAAATATTTTTTCACAAAGATCATGAATTGTTAATTCATAAAATCATCAATTTTTCTGATATTTTAAGAGACTGACCTTATTACTGACCTTCACACACAGTCATGTGGATATGCAGGGTCCTCTATGACATCATTTCCTGTTTAATTTTGGTCGCATCACATGACTTTAATTTAGCAGGCAAATATTAATAAGAACATCATATAAAAATATCTCAATTAATTTTAAAACAGAAATAACAAACATGCTCATCAAAAAGGAGGTGTATTCAAATCACTGTACGCAATGTTTTTAATGTAAACAATATTTTTTCGATTCGATTTCCGTGACATTTTTGGTTGTATTCAAAAGAGCAATGTAGGCATTCTGATAAATATGTCATTTCATGCCCTAGATAAGAAAAGAAAACAGATTATGAGTGAAATGACGGTGAATAGATGAAGGCTGTTCCTTTAACACTGACGTCTTTCTTTGTGTTCCTTTGAAAGCCATTTATGCATTTGTTTGCGTTCATCTTGAGGGAAGGATATTTATTCTTTGTGGTGAACTGCACACCCAGAAATAGATCCAGCTCAGCCTGAAATTGCTTAACGGCACCTCAGTTTGGGATTTGCTGACAGCATACAGCAGGCCATTCTGAATAATTTATATCATTCAGTCCATTGTGCACCGAATGCATAACGAAAGGTTGAGGTTTATAGGCTATAAAACAGAGAAATCCAGTAAGAAAATGATCAGAGCGAAGAAGGGCAAAGATTGTTGGGGTCGTCTCAGGAAATTCTCCCAAATTGGCTCCAAGTCCAGGCGAAAATGAGAGTCATGACTCAAAAAGTTGGCCCGCTTTTGTAGCGGCCCGCTTTCATCACGTGCACCGCAGCGGTGCTGACCTTTTTGGAAACAGCACACACTTGTGTGGCCTTGAGTTAATTCAAACCGTGGCCTCAGCTCCTTTGTTGCTTATTTGGTTGGTGCATTTGTACAGATATTGTCCTGCGTAAGTGTTTTTTTAGTCGAACCAGTAACCTCTCTCAGGCACAGGGGAGCTTTATTCCCTTTCCGTTTAATTGCCCTTAGCAGGCTGCTGACTTCTCAAAAACTCAGAACCGCCATGTACTACACAGGAAGTTATGTATTAGTCATGAGAAGGGACACTAGGAAGGGGCTCGGTGGCAAGGCATCAGGTGGGCAACCTGGGTGTGAGTGTCATCATTAAGCAAGCTCATGTCTCAAGTGTATGTGTTTTGAGTCCCTCATTCCTTCAACCGTCCGCAAAAGTGCCACTTGCAAAAGGCGCTTACATTTATAGTGACAACCTCGTGGCTATGTGCATGAAGAAATCATTGCTATGTAGGGCTGGGTGATGCCATATTTTTGTCCTATCTATTATTTTATTTTAAAATAATGAAAACTATTAAATAAAATATTATAATATCATAAAAATATGATACTATTTGTAAAAATATATGTATACACATACTTTATTTTATTTTTTTTTACAAAAAGTGTGGTAATCGAGAACAGAGGTTAGTGCTTTTGGCATACATTTATTTAATAAAATTGTGGATGTTTCATTTATCTTCCTCATTATGTGCACCTCAGTTTTATGACCCTGATATAGTGTCAGTAAAAGTTAAATCTTCCCTTTTACAGGCAATTCACCCCATAGAGGCGTCAAATTCAATCACATCTGGAAATGAATGGCCTGTCACTTTAACTGAAAATCTGATTAATAAAACTGCAGCAAAATTGGGTTTCTGCACGCTAGCCAAGGGAGCTAAACAAATTACCTTCAATTCTTAATTTTAAACTCACAATGAGTTTGAATCAGTTGGTGTTGGATGGCTGAGGCATATAATTTAACAGCAGACAGAAGAAGCCTAAACATTAGCTTATAAATAGTGGTTCCTCAAATGTGGAACTCAATAGAAATCACTTTTGGTTTGGGATTGTAAATAATCTACCCAGCACTGAAGATAAATGTGTCCCTCTAAACTGTCTGAAGTATCTTTAATGCTAGTTCGTTTTGTTTGTCTCTGAACCAGTTGCGATACATCAATTTTGAATATGCATAAGTCCATATCCATGGTGGTGTGACTGCTACCACTACCATATTTTTGGTTTTCATTCTGCTGAAAGACCATTTTTAGTTAATCGTCAATTAACGAGACATTTGTATTCAAATAATTCATCTTAAGCTCCTTGATCAGTACAAAAGAACATTGGAGCTTGTCAACTCTTCTTTAAGTCTTTGGATTACAAGCCCAGAACTTTACCTACAATGTTATAATTGACTTTTTGAATTGAACACAAAGAAAATGTTCTCAGATTCTGACTGAAAAAGTAAAACCCTTTAATGTAACAGAATAAATAATTTTGGACCATTCTGATTAGGGTATATCAAGTGTCAGTTGTCATTGGCTATAGCTGGTCTTCTGTCTTAAAGAAAAGTAATTACATGAATACAGGTCACATTACAGTTGCTGATTATAAAAATTTCACCAAGCAACATGTTTTAAATGAAAGATTGGAGAATTAATGGCCCTCATTCGGTGTCCTCCTTTCCCAGACAGGTTAATGAGATTGTGAGAGGACTGTTAGCATTAATAGTTCCTCATTAAAAATGCACTGCACCCTTATTCATCTCACCTGAGAGTAAGGATGGGAAAGCAAAGACACATACTATGAGAATTAATCGCTCAGTTAAAATTGATTTTGACCAAGGGCAAGCCATATAGACAATACTGGAAAACAACTGCCGAAACTCCAGGGTGCCGACAGCCATCAAGTGTTTCCTCTTCACAGCTTCAGGTGTTGTCGAGCACCTTCTGGGTTATTATGTTTATCCCACCACCCTGCTGGAAAAAAACACTTTATGATGAATTCCAGACAACCCCGGGCTTGGAATCATGCCAAATCTTTGAAAATAACCAATAGAATTATGCTCGAGATTGGACATTTGACTTAAAAAGTCAATGAGATCAATCATCCCTGACTTGTGTGAGAAGTATCATTGATGGCATTTCCAAGATGGCGGCAACTAAAGCATTCTTCTTCTGTTGGTTATTTTCTAGTGCAGTGTAACGAATCAGCTCATGGGAAATATGTATAATTAATCATAACTAGTTATAATTAATTATGAATATTTTAGATCCGCTGTAGATATTTACTTGACCTCTCAGGGTCAACTGTCGGGGCACGAACTTAGTTGGGGTTGCAGAAGCGTTCTAGCTCATGTCTTCATCTTAGAATCTAACCGAACCCCCGACCCTGGGCGGGTCCCTGAAGCGGGGCCTTTAAGGTCTCAGAAGAGTCACGCCTCTCAAGGTGGGTTTGTCCAATGAAAAAGACAGAAATTCCAAGCGGGAGGTTGCAATTGCTGGAGGGTTTTACAACCCTTTGTTCGAGGGCATGGTAATTTGCAAATGTAATTCACTTGGGGTGTGGATGCACAAACTAATAAAGATTCTTAGAACACTAATATGTTGCATAGGTATAGACATACAATATACACTCTCAATTAGATCATCCGAATACGAATTCATAGATACTAAACATGGTAGGGTTATATATATGTAAGCTGACAGGAGTGTTTCGATCATAAGCCTGCATAAAACAGTATACAATCTCAAAGACAAAATACACGATGACAATAAAATACACAATGACCTGAAGGATCATGTGTGTTCATTCAAAGAAAGGTTTTCCTATTAATTAATTAATTAGCAAAGAAAAGTCCGTCCCTTGTGGATTTTCCTTATGGACAAGGCAGTGATTTTCTCCACCTAAATTCCAGGAGGTCGTAAATGTATCTGGTGTCAGGGTTGCCATGGTAACCAGGGGGGCCTTGTGGCAGACTTCCTGGCATCCAGTTTATTAGGTGAGGGGACTGTGACGATTTGTTAATCTAATGAATAATTGATTTGTTAAATCAAATGAAAAATGGTGTGTCTGATTGGTCCAGACGCTACAGCAGGTTGGTTAATTTCGAGTATTTCTGCCTCCGACTTCATCTGGAATCCAGCATTGTTCCAGCAATTTTCATGCTGATCCAGGAATCAAGGTTTGGATGACTAGCATGGCCTAGTTCTAAACAATGTTCTTCCGAGGATC
The DNA here is from genome assembly GCF_001515645.1 of Sinocyclocheilus grahami. NCBI lineage: Eukaryota > Metazoa > Chordata > Actinopteri > Cypriniformes > Cyprinidae > Sinocyclocheilus > Sinocyclocheilus grahami. The sequence continues at coordinate 80,724 of NW_015505949.1, forward strand.
CTGCTTCTGGGATAACTGCTATCCTCAGTTATTATAGACCACTTAGGTCCAAGCTGGTTTATGGTTAGTACTGTTTGATGCTCTTTTACCTGGTGGAAAATAGCCATGTTGTTCACCAACAAAGAAAACTGCTTGGTGGTTAAACTAGTTAAAGGGTTAGTTCACCCAAAAATGAAAATTCTGTCATTAATTACTCACCCTCATGTCGTTTCAAACCCGTAAGACCAGCTGCGTCACACGGATACGCTGTTTGCGTTCAGATCAAATCACAACAACGTAGGAAACAGATCCGGTGTAACGCAGCTGACACAGAACAGCATACGCTGTTTACGTCCAGCGGATATTCTCCAAAATGGTATCAGGGTGATGCGGAGGAGACAAATTGTTGAATAAAGTTTTTCTTTTGAGCACAAAAAGTATTCTCGTAGCTTTGTATAATTGATGTCACATGGATTTTTTTACCGATCTCTTTGCTCTGTTTCGGGACTTGGGAACATTTCAGTTGCGTTGCTGTCTATGCAGGATCAGACAGCTCTCAGATTCTGTCAAAAATATCTTAATTTGTGTTCCGAAGATGAACGAAGGTCTTATGGGTTTGAAACGACATGAGGGTGAGTACTTAATGACAGAATTTTCATTTTTGGGTGAACTAACCCTTTAAGAGCTTTGGCAGGGAAACCAGGGGCCAGATTACCAAAATATTCTTAGACTAAAATACATCTTAACTGCTATTGTTTTCTTATTGTGTAACTCAAGAATAAAATTAAGAATAATTTGTATTCCCAAAAACATTTCCTAAGAATTGTCTTATCTTTTTTCTTAAGATTGTTCTAAAGACAAAATTTAAGAAGCATTTGAATTTCCTGAAAATAATGTTCTTAAAAAACATTGTAAATAACTTCTTAAAGTTATATGATAACCTCCAACTTATTATAATTCCCCAAAGGTAAGTTGTTTAATATTTTTTTTTTCAATTATGATGTATTGCATTATAACACTATGTGCATATAAAACATATTACTATTATTAAGGATGTGCACGATTAATCTGAAGTCACAGTAGTGATCAATAATGAAATAATGAATGGTCACAAGTATGTGGGATTCAAATGAATGAAACAGACCATTCTATCTCAAGACAGTCTCTTTAAAAATAACTATTTAAAATGCAGTGTTGAACTCCTGTCCTGTCAGTTGCCATGTAAATAGTCTGTGCACATACAGTATAGTGATTATTACAATCTTTGAACATTACTGTCCTTTGTCGTGTTTTTCAGCTCGTTTCCTGCTAAAAATGCCATACAACCAGATTTCTCTAAAACCTGTCACTTTCTTAAGAAAAAATAATAATAACAGAACAAAGAAAATATTAAAGATCTTCTTTTTCCAGAATGATTCGATCAGATTTTTTTATTTTTTCTATTTTTGTGAACCTCTTAGAATTTATCTTAAGAAAATGTTTAACTAGGTTTTCTCTGTGTCCCGTATCTCAGATGCAACATATCCAGGTTTTTCTATATGGCGTCATGATGTCACGAAGCGCTACTGTGAGGAGCACGGAGCAAGGAACGAGGAGACGTGGAGTAAACTTCACACAAACAGACTTTAATAAACATCCAATGGGATTAGGAACACACACTTAGTGGGGATAAATGAACATTCAGATGACCAGACAACCAGACATGGAAACACACAGGGCTTAAATCATGGGACTAATCACGGGAATCACGAAACACACCTGGAACTCAATAAACAATTAACATGGGAAAACTGGGTCAGGGTAGGCACATGAAGAGGGAAAAAACACAGAATGAGTCCAGGGGCGTGACATATCGCCCCCCTCCCAGAAGGCGCGTCCTCGCGCCGTAGAACAACAGAGGGGGAGCATGAGTGGGAACTTGGGAGAAGGCTCGGGAGGAGGACGGTCACCCGGGAGGGAGCCAGCAGACAGAGTCCAGGGAGGTAAAGATGGAGGGAGGCGACAGGAAGGACTTGGAGCAGGAGGGGCCAAGCAGGACCCAGGTCACAGCCTTGATGGCGGCCCATGGTGGAGCAGACGGAGGGATGAGTCATGGAGGAGGAATGGCAGTCGACTCCAGGGGGCCGACCAATGGTGGCGAAGCAGGTGGCGGATGAGCCCGAGGCCTAGACAGACAGGGAGGATCCGGAAGGCCAAGGCGGAGCAGATGGAGCCGGTGACTGACGTGGAGGCGTGGATCTGAAAAACCACAGTGGAGCCGGAGCGACAGAGGTCTGAGGAGGAGCCGAAGGGATGAAGACACCTGACGGAGCCGGAGAGATGAAGGAACAAGGCGCAGTCAGAGGAGGGGATTCCTGAGGCGCAGGATGGTCGACGCCAGACCAAGGCGGAGCCGGAAGGACGAGGGAGCCTGGCGGAGCTAGAGGATTGCCAGGCCACCACGGCTCGGGCATGTGCTCCGCGCAGCGGGGAGATGGTGGGCTGGGCACTGGGTCCGGAGTGGGACTGGCGAGATCCCCTTCAGGACAGACGGTGAATGGGGATCCGTGTCAGTGTCCACTCCACAAAGGCGCCAAAATTTGCTCGAGGGCCTTCCTCGGATGACGGCGCTCTGTACACAGAGTTTAAACTGGCGTCGTAGAATGCACAGAGCGTGTCGTCCGGGTAGTTGGAGAGGTTGGCGAGGACCAGGAACAGTCTGGTGTGGCCCTCGAGCGATGAGGAGGTATTCAGGGTGAAGGAGGGGATCCATCGACACAACGGAAACAAAACACTGAGTAAAATGCTAAACAAAAATGGAGGAAACACACAGAGGTAACTGTTTGATGTCTGGTATTCTGTCATGAAGCGCTACTGTGAGGAGCACGGAGCAAGGAACGAGGAGACGTGGAGTAAACTTCACACAAACTGACTTTAATAAACATCCAATGGGACCAGGAACACACACGTAGCAGGGATAAACAAACATTCAATACCAGACGACCAGACATGGAAACACACAGGGCTTAAATCATGGGACTAATCACGGGAATCACGAGACACACCTGGAACTCAATAAACAATTAGCATGGGAAAACTGGGTCTGGGCAGGCACATGGAGAGGGAAAAACACACAGAATGAGTCCTGGGGCGTGACATGTTTTGTGACTCACCACTTTATGGGTTTGAAACCTTAGGATTGCCGTCCCGGATCTTTATCTACAACGCTACCACCACCCCACTCTTACGTGAGCTGTTTAGATCAATCTCTCAAAGTTCAGAGACCTCCAAGATTTGACATGCATCACCTGTCTCTTGTATGTCTGAAGACACCATATACAGTAGCCGGCAGACACAAACCATGTCTAAAGGGTGTGAGTGTGTAATTGAAACACTGATCCTTCAGGCACATGGCATGGTGTGGCATCTTTCTGAATCAATAAATAATCCATTCCTCTGACCTTGAGCGAGAAGAGCGAGGAAAATGACAAGACTGTGAAGAGGGTCTCATCACTAGCAGGCAGTTTGAGGGCTACACAGTGCCAAGATGAAAGGAGGATATAGACCCAAACAACCAAGAGCGGTTTCTTTTGATCTGACTGCTGAAAACTCACCCTCTCGTTGTGAGACAAACCAATGCATTCACAAACATGCAAACGACTAAATTAATTTACTTGCTAACAAGACCATGACATTTATATTTCTGCCAAGGTTATTATAAGTTAGAATTTTATTTTTCAATGTTTTTTTTTATTTTTTACTAAAATATTTTTTATTACAAAATTGAAATGGTTTAATAGTTTTATTTTTGTTTTTAACCCTGATGCTGTGTTCAGGTCAAGAGAGGATTCCCGTTTCTTGTGAACAAGAAATTCATTCAGACATCTGAAGTTATTGTTTTGAGGGAAAAAAAAAAAAATAATAATAATTTGAGAACTGAGCCAAAGCAATTGAGCAAATCTGTAACTAAAACATATTTTGCTCACATGGGGTATAACATCTTTTTGTATTTTTGGGAGTAGTTTTTCCACCCACTTTGTTACAGCTCTGGTGTTCTCGGTCAAATTTCTAGCCTACAAAAATTGCTTATAATTTCTTGTATTACGTCCCTAGGGTAAGACGCAATAAATGAATAAAAAGGGAAGGAACAAATGGTTTCCAGCAAGCCGCCAGACCAAAAAAAAAACCAACCAAAGCAAACACAATAAAGTATAAGGTAGCTTTATTGTACATGACCAAGGAAAAGCATGCTGCTTAATTGGTGGATGGTCTCCCACATCAATGTCATGGTACACTGCAGTCGTTCTAGATGGTACAAAGTTAAATATGTCTGAATTAACTGACAAATATCTGCTCGGGGGACTTCAGACAGATATGACAAATGAGATTTCAAATCTTTAATAATCTCAGAGTTTTGCAAACGAGCACCAGTAACAAACACTTCGTATAGTCAACCCATCTGTATCAGGACAATCAGGAACAGGCACAGATATAATGGATACAGGTGCAACAGGACATTTCATTCCGTTGTCACAACCAGGTACAGTAGACAGCGACTCAGGGTGCTTATGTTCCATCTCCACAGAAAGCTCCTGGCAAACGTCAGCGCCGTCAGAGGAAGCCAGAAAACTGTCTGAAAGTTCAATCACGTCACTATATTTACGTGACTGCGCTCGCATAATCACGCATACAGGAAATATGGAAGTTAGATTCGAAGCCAGGTCTACAACATTTCGCGGTTCAGAAAGCGGATCCTCAACTACTTCAGGGAACGGCAATACCTTTCCACCGGCAAGGTCATTACCAAGAATCAAATCAACTCCTTTAATAGGCAGTTGTGAACGAACAGCGATCTTAACGAGACCGGAAACTAGGTCAGATTGAATGTTTATAAAATGTAAAGGAACTCTGACTATTCCTAATTCGATTCCTTGAACCAGCACATCGGAACCACAGTATGAATCCCTAGTAAACGGTAAAATACTGCCAAGCACAAAGGATTGGGCCGACCCAGTATCTCGGAGAATGCGAATGGAAACTTTGTCTCTCTCCTGTCCCATAAGAAAACCCACCCCGTCAAAAACAAACGGATCATACCCGGAATCAATTCTTTGCTCATCAAAATCAACCGGACGACTCGTAACGCAAAAACCCACCCCCTTCGGCACCTGACGTTTTGGGGACTGACTTTTCTTTTTCAAAACTGGACAACCAGCAATGAGGTGGCCAGCCTCATGGCAATAAAAACATTCACGTGATTCGCCCTGATTCGGTATAGTAGTTTTTACAGTTTATTCATCAGCTGAAACAGCTGCTTTGCGCAAGAGTCTTTCCTTTTTGCTCATTCAAATGTACGACAATCCGATCTGATAACGTGTCTTTAAAATCCTCCAATAACACAAGCTCGCGAAGTTGCTCAAAATCATTTACCTTGCTAGACTGACACCATTTATCAAAAACTACCAACTACCAACAAAAGTCTGACTGGCGGCTTTTAAATGAACACGGATCAAAAAGAGTTCCCTTTTCACGGGCGAACTCAACAAAAGTCTGACTGGCGGCTTTTAAATGTCCACGGAATTTTTGCCGATAAGCTTCGGGAACAAGCTCATATACCCTAAGAACCGAGGCTTTCAAAATATCATAATCTAAACTCTCCTCGATGGACAAAGCTACACAAATTTCTTGAGCTTTACCAGTCAGTCTGCACTGCAACAAGAGTGACCAAATCTCTCTTGGCCAATGCAGAGCGACAGCTATACGCTCAAATGCACTGAAGTACGAATCAATCTCCGTTTCCCTAAAAGGAGGGACTAAACGAATCTGCCTGCTGATATCAACCTCACCCATACTTGGGAGATGTGGAACAGGGGAAACAGCAGGAGGAACACTGGGAGAAATATTGGGTACAGACGCTATAGGGGTTTGTGATCCACTCACCGGCCTAGCCGAAACAGCGTCGACATCCCGCAACTCCGGTTCTATTTTTAAAACCCCTGCCAACACCAAATTATCCTGCACCACATCTCTTACTGCCTGTTTGATCGCCACTTTAGGTATAGATATATAAACACAATAAAGTATAAGGTAGCTTTATTGTACATGACCAAGGAAAATGCAGCCACCAACTGATAAAATTCATTAAGGGACCATGGTCCAAACAAGGAAATATCAAAAGCAAAAATAATTCATCTAAGTGACGAATTATTAAAATAAACATAACTAAATATGAATAATAAAGCAGTACTTTTCATCAGAGAGACCCAAGGCCCAAAATAACAAACAAAGCCAAACTAATAAAATAAAATATAAATAACCTGCCACAAAGAAAAAGAAATACAATAAACCTAACCTATCTACTCTTAACCGAAAAAAAACATAGTAGAAATGAGATTTAAACAAAAGGGCAGGTCTCTCCTACATTACTACCACATTTCAAAATAACCAAACAATCAAAAGAAACACTAACAACACATCTTGGTCTGGCGGCTAACAGGGCGTCTGGACCAGTGCGACCGGCCCGAAGTCGCACCACCTCCCCCTTCTGAAGAGCGGAAGAAGCGTTTTAAAAGGACTGCCAGCTGATCACACCAATTACCACTGATAGACGGCAGCACTCCTAGTCAATCAGCAGCAATCTGAAACTCAGACAGAAAACATCCAACAAAACACCAATATTACAGAAACACAAACATCATAACGTAACACTTGTTATACTATATTATTAACAAATGTTAGATTCCATCTTATTATCATCTAGTTTTCTTTCAATTAGCACAAGTTTTGTATTTCTTTTTGGAACTAATTAAATGTAGGCCTCACTGATCTGTGCAACTCAGTTTTTAAGTGAATATTGCCAAAATTATCCACAAATAACTAATTTTTTACTCAAAAACTGAGGTGCATAAGTTCAGATCAACAAGGCCTGTGATGAATCAGTTCCAAAAAGAAATACAAAACCTGTGCTAATTGAAAGAAAACAAGTTGAGAACAAGGTTTAATCCAAGATGTGGTTATAATATAGCATAATGGAATATTTACAAGCAATTTTTAAAAGGTCAGTAATTTTTGACCAGAACACTAAATTAGGTAAAGGATTTTCAACACAGCACAAGGGTTAAGCAGTATCAGTACATATTAAATTGTAATAAGCTATTATTTCAACAATTTTTATTTTTATTTTTTATTCATAATATTTATATTCCTGTAGCTCAAACAATATAGTGCTAGCAACACCAAGGTCATAGGTTTGATTCCAAAGAAAATGCTTGAATCGATGAATTGCAAGTCACTTCCAAATGCAGAACTGTAAATGTAAATATTTAATTAAATGACTTTCTTCAACATAAGTTACTGAAAATTTTGGAATTACACTAATGAACAAAGTGCACATGTTCCAAACACAAAGCTGACAATTGTTCAGGGCTGCAGTGCATGATGCTTGTGGCTGATGCAGTATTTCCTTGAGAAACAATAAAAGTGGTAACAACAGCCATTCTACAACATATCACTGTCACTTTGGCCACAGTGGTGGGATCTTTATTGTCCTCTTTATGGAGATACGTTATCTTCCTTTGGGGCAGTAAACAGAGGCTACAGAGGGAAGTCAATGATTGCAAAGCTCATAAAATAACCATGTTCACCGTAAGCCATCATACCCGCCATATTCATAGCATTACCGCATGATGAAAAGCTCCCTCAAACCGGTCTTTAACCATTGGGGTTATTTACACAGGCCTAATGGGTCATCTTTTCCTTGGAGATGTTGTTTAGAGCACCATATACACACACCCCGTGGATGTTAATAAGATTAGGTCTGATTGTGCTGATCTTTTTGTAGCTTGACAGATGGTCCGTGGCACGATGTTCTGGTGTTGATAAATGTCAAGTCAGATTGTCTAGACCTCACAGTCTGCGATCCAGCAGGTATTAATGGTCATTCCAGAGGCAGCCGCTAACGGGACATGACAGGAAGTTTATCTCTGAGGCAAAGTGCTTGTTGGATTTGGCCGTGGTGTCACTGATTAGCTGCTGATGGAGTTATTCATGCACAAAGGGTTGAAGCACATGTCTGGACATGTTAAGAGATGTTTATCATCAATGAGGTGACCTACTTGGCCATGCTAGCATGTTATTAGCTTCATAAAATCAGTTGCTAATAGTTAGCATTCCCATTCAGAGCAACAGGGTTTTTATTGATAACTAAAACTTGAACTAAAATGATTAGGTAGCACTTTATTTTGATAGTCCATTTTAGGCATTCTACTAACTTTTGTGTTTCACAAAAGAGTGAACATAATATAGGGTTGCAACGACATGAGGGTGAATACATGATGAGAAAATTTTCATTTTTGGATGAACTATCAAAATTAAGAAATGCAGTTGCTGATAACAAGAACTTGATAAATACTAGTGTTAAATCCTGATGAATGTCTACTTGTCTTCATGGAAAATCACACCACGGTCCTAAAGACCCTAAATGACTGTGGGTAAACTTCAAATTAATGACAGAATCAGTCCAATGTATTTGGTGGATGAAACGAGGATGTAAATAATGGATTCCCTTATCTTCTTTCCATTCCCTTGACAGAGCAATCATTCCTCTGTTATTAATTGAAAGGTGAGGGACATATTGTCTCTGCCTTTCTGCATTTTTCACTTTAATTAGAGAAACAGGCTATTGTGAGCTCCATCACAATGTCGTGGGGTGGCCTTCTGCTGAGCCTGGCAATTAACCTTACGTTTTTAAGTAGACTGATCGGTACAGTATTTTTCACAAGAACCGACACAGATAATGTTACAACTCACAGAAATGTGCTGTTTGTCTAAAAGTTATTAGCATTTTGAAATAGCATTCGTTTTTGTTGCGTTTTATGTTGTGGCTTTCAATTTCAGTTTACTTTTAGTTAGTTTTGACGGTGTATAAATAAGTTTCAGTAGTAGTAGTAGTAGTAGTAGTACGTCTTTAATTACCAGTCTTAGTGTTCATCCCATCCAATTTGTTCTTTATTTGAAATTGTCCTGTACTCTACACTCTTAAAAATAAAGGTGCTTCACGGTGCCATAGAAGAACCTTTTTGTCTAAATGGTTCCATAAAGAACCTTCAACATCTGAAGAACCTTTCTGTTTCACAAAAGGTTCTTTGTGGCGAAATAAGGTTCTTCAGATTACAAAAAGTTAAGAAAGAGATGGTTCTTTAAAGAACCTTTGACTGAATGGTTCTTTGTGGAACCAAAAATGGTTCTTCTATGGCATCGCTTGAAGAACCTTTTGAAGCACCTTTATTTTTAAGAGTGTATCAAACCGCAAAGTTTAATCACTTAGACATATGCAGGCATTTATTATAGAGCAGCATTGATTGAATTCATTCAGATCTTATTTTATTACTGCTCTGGAGGACAACTAGTTGCTGGATTTGCCAAATTTTGTATGATTCATAGCACATAATTTTATTTGAGGTTGTGTGGATCAACTACACTGGACTTTGGTCTAGTTTTTGTTGCATTTATGGAGACATCTGCACAATTATTTGCTGTAACAACTATGCTGTATGCTGGTTTGTTACTATTGTGTCATCAGTTTCAGAATTTCCAATGCCTAAATGTAAAAAAAATGATTGTGGTCAGCCTGTTTTGTTCAGAGTAATCTCGGGTCCATTTTGACAGAATATACTAGGGTCTAATTATACGAGTCTAACTACTAAATCAGACCATACAAGAAATTTCTCAGTAATTCCATTTAGGTTGTCTATCCTTCCTGTTGCGTTGGGGTCTGTTTGACCAGAATTTGATTTTCAAACTGCTTTAATCACTGGAAAAACTATTAATTTCTTCTTGAAATTTAGTGAATACTTATCATTTAGGGTCATGAATGTGCATGCAAATTTTTTGATAAATAGATGTGTTTTGGAAAGGCTGCACCAATTTTGTGTTGGAATCAAGTTTAGTTTAATCAATTGGAGTTGGCAAATTTTCTTTGTAATACCTTTAGTTAACAATATTATTATAACAAAATAGTCTTGTAGGTTTACACAGGATGGACTGTTAGTGGCTGAAGGGCAAGTGTTGCTATGGTGTGCATGAATTAAAAAGAGACACATTTGGTTCCCTCCATGTTCTGTTCCACGAACTAAGATGACCTTTTCCTCTCTAATTAAAACAGACAGATACCCAGGATCGCTCTCATTAAATACTCTACAAACCCTTCACTTAAGGGCTATCAGTGGCTCACTCGTGTGTATGAAACTGTCCTCTCCAATCAGATTTACACCAGCCTCATGGGCTTTTAACAGCACCCTGAAACCATGAAAAAATACACGTGTTCGTGAAAGTCTCAGATGTTGAAGTTTATTCAGTGAGAGTTTATTTATTAGAACAGACCGCCAGATGTAGCATCATTCATTGTGACAATATCCACCATGTGTGTTGAATAAGCTGGCTGTGTGGTGACATGCGAGACTATCAGTGTCAGGATCTCAAACTCCTGAAGTGCTTAATGAACATCTGAATGGTTCAAATAGTAATTAGTCATTTGCAAACTTTTTCAGGCGGTGAGATTTTAAATTATAAATGTTCATAGTTGTGAAAGTAAGTGACAGCTGGACAGGATGACAGCTGACTTTGCAATCTTATTCAATTTCTCATGCGTTCTTCTGACACACTGGGCTACATTCATGAAAAATGAGCAGAACATATTTCTGCATAAATCGGTTGTAAAACAATTCTTACTATTTTCCATATTTTTATATTTAAACACTTGTGTTTCACAAAAGAGGCCCACTGAAACCATTTCAACTTAGTGTAACAATTTATTTCAATACAATCCAATGTAATATATATAGTATGCTTAACCATTCCCCTCCAACCATTGCTGTGAGCGAGAGATGGTGAGGAGGAGCGCTAAAATAAAACCTCGCCCTCTATTCAATATTCCACTTCAGTTAGCAATTTGTCACAATAATAAAGTAAAGTCTCCAGCAACTTCCGGCTCATGCAGACTTTAAGTTACCATCTTTTATGTTCCACAGAAGAAAGTCAGTAGGTGGGCGAACTATCACTTTAATACCAATTTAAAACCCATTAATCTCATGCCATCATTTATGTAATTGTAATTGCAGTGTAAATGCATTCATGCCACCTCTGAGCTGCAATCAAAAATTCTGTAAATAGGCTATATCTAAATACCAGTACAGATTATTATTTTTCTAATGATGCTTGATTATGTCTATTTGATGCTTTTGTCATTTAACTCAATCATTTCTTAAAATTTTCTTTTTTGGGGGTAGTTTCTCAGCCAAATTTGATGTGCGGTTAATTTGATTAATTGATTGCCACATTGTGTAATTAATTAGATTAAACATTTTAATTGTTTGACAGCCCTATTCTTTTTTTTAAATGAACAACCTACAAAAATAATTTCACTTTCAGTTCTGAGCAATGATTTACACGACAATGTTTTTATGAACTTTTTTTTTTATTGTGTTTTGCGTCAATGCTTGTGTAGATGATGTGAGTTTGAGTCTGACTTGCATCATCTGCCATGCCTCTATGCACTGCTTGAATCAAAAAAATTAAATCACCAGCCTCCTGGATTATTTATTTGCTTTTTCTTTTTGATGGAGTTACAGTTAGATTCCCTGCTGTTACATTTGAGTGAAACAGAAACGCAGCAATATCATGCCTCCATGTGGACCGGCTCGAAAAAAAAGGGGGAAACAACAACAACTTGACAGCAGGGCAGGCAGCCAGATTTACCCTCAGCCCTTCAGTGCTGCATTAATGGGCAGTAAGTGAGCTGGTCAACGTGAGGGACACACTGATTACTCACCTATGTTTTCCTCTAACTGTCATTCGCCATAGAGTGCTGTATCCACTGGGTCTGCACACGCTGGGCAAAGATAAACACTTCTCACACACTGCCCTTCAGAGTCACAAATAGCCGTTCAGGAATGCGGTTCATTCCGATCTGGGTGGCAAATCCTGTACATAACTTGTTATGTCAGACTTGTGCTTATCTATTTGTATGTGTACTGCTTGTATCTCATATCTCTTTGTTATTCTCAGCGGCTGAGTCTTTTAGTGTACGACTCTCAAAGAGCTCTTTATATGGGCAGCACTTTGTCCTAGATAGAGCGGTAATTGATTGGGAGTCTTCAGCCTGCAGGAGTGCCGCTGTGTCCTCGGTGAGCCCGCAGACATTCATTAGTTGGCCTTAAAATAAGAAATGGTCAAACGGTGATGGATGATGCACGGAGAGGTTTTGTATCACATAGGGTAGGTGAGGGGAGAATTGAGAGAAGTGGGGAGGAGGGAAGTTTAATGAACAGCGGTCTGTTTCAGGCCAATTACTCAATTAGCTGAAGTGACAAAGAGCCCTTCCCCTTCTCACACTGGGTTTTAGCTTCGCCTCACTGTTTGCCTTTATATAGAGAGAGGGCTTGATACCATCTGTGAAGACAGATGAAGGTGGTATAGCACATGCAATTTGGATTACTTAGTTATTCTTCGCTGAGAATGCTCCTTTGATAAAACCTCAGATGATGCCAACCCTGAAACAACATACAGAACTACCACATTTTGCCATAAGTTTGATTGCATATAATAATTGCTGTTAATATTATTCATCGTCTGTTTTATTACGTCTTATATTGATTTTTCCGTTCTGCTGGTTCGTCTGGTCAGAGGAGAACTGGCCCCCCGACTGAGCCTGGTTTCTCCCAAGGTTTTTTCTCCATTCTGTCACCGATGGAGTTTTGGTTCCTTGCCGCTGTCGCCTCTGGCTTGCTTAGTTGGGGACACTTCATTTCCAGCGTTATCGTTGACATAATTGCAAAGATATTATTTAAACTGAGCTGGATGTTGACATCACTGAATTCTATGATGAACTGTCTTTAACTGAAAAATGAGTGTTTACTATTGTCATTTTGCATTATTGACACTATTTTCCTAATTAATGCTGTTCAGTTGCTTTGTCACAATCTGTATTGTTAAAAGCGCTATATAAATAAAGGTGACTTGACTTGACTTGACTTGATAAAACAGCATGTTTTTGCATATATTTTCAGTGTTGAACATGGCCAATACATTAGCTTACTATGGAATACTCTTTCCACCTCAGAGTAAAAAATACAGGTAATAAGGTAATCCTGTAAATACGGGAGTAAGATTTTTAAATGCTCATTTGACTTTTTTTCTCCTGAAGAGTTTCCACTTGTGTGATGTATGCATCAGACGTTTAGCCAACGGTCAGTGGGCGTGACGTCTGAGGCTGAGACTAGGTACAACCTAGTGGTTAAAGCTGTAGGCTAATCTGGTTCGTCTGGTCAGAGGAGAACTGGCCCCCCGACTGAGCCTGGTTTCTCCCAAGGTTTTTTCTCCATTCTGTCACCGATGGAGTTTTGGTTCCTTGCCGCTGTCGCCTCTGGCTTGCTTAGTTGGGGACACTTCATTTCCAGCGTTATCGTTGACATGATTGCAAAGAAATTATTTAAACTGAGCTGGATGTTGACATCACTGAATTCAATGATGAACTGTCTTTAACTGAAAAATGAGTGTTTACTATTGTCATTTTGCATTATTGACACTATTTTCCTAATTAATGCTGTTCAGTTGCTTTGTCACAATCTGTATTGTTAAAAGCGCTATATAAATAAAGGTGACTTGACTTGACTTGACTTGATAAAACAGCATGTTTTTGCATATATTTTCAGTGTTGAACATGGCCAATACATTAGCTTACTATGGAATACTCTTTCCACCTCAGAGTAAAAAATACAGGTAATTTTGTTTCCATAAATTCCACTACAATATAGGAATGGGCTATACTATAAATGGTAAAAAATCAAATATAATAAAAATTGTAAAAAAAAAAAAAAATGTTTGAGCATATGGCCTAGTAGAAATGTGTCTTACTTTTTAATGTAAATTTCATGTGAAATATGTGCATAATGTGCATGTGAAATATTAAGTAATGTGAAAATACATTTTCAAACAAGTTAAGATGGAGAAGATCTTTTTAATAATGTTTGCAATGCAATTTGTTTATTTGGAATACTCTTTCCACCTCAGAGTAAAAAATACAGGTAATAAGGTAATCCTGTAAATACGGGAGTAAGATTTTTAAATGCTCATTTGACTTTTTTTTTTTTTTTTTAAATAAAAAGTACAGTAAAATGGCAATATAATGAAATATCATTGCAATTTATAATTATTTTTATGTATCTGAATATATTTTAAATTGCAATTTATTCCTGTGATGCAAAGCTGAATTTTCAGCATCATTACTCTAGTTTTCAGTGTCACATGATTCTTCAGAAATTATTGGAATATGATGATTTGCTGCTCAAGAAACATTTCTTAAATGTTTAAAACATGAATGCTTAATATTTTTATGGCAACTATAATTTGATGAATTGAATGTTAGGGAAAAAAACTATTTTGGGGAGTAAGATTTTTAAATGCTCATTTGACTTTTTTTTTTTTTTTTAAATAAAAAGTACAGTAAAATGGCAATATAATGAAATATCATTGCAATTTATAATAATTTTTATGTATCTGAATATATTTTAAATTGCAATTTATTCCTGTGATGCAAAGCTGAATTTTCAGCATCATTACTCTAGTTTTCAGTGTCACATGATTCTTCAGAAATTATTGGAATATGATGATTTGCTGCTCAAGAAACATTTCTTAAATGTTTAAAACATGAATGCTTAATATTTTTATGGCAACTATAATTTGATGAATTGAATGTTAGGGAAAAAAACTATTTTGTAGCATTATAAATGTCCTTACTGTCAGTTTTGAACTACTTAATGCATCAATTTCTGAATAAAAGTATTAATAATTCTTTAAGCATTATACATGCTGTTGCCAGATGATTATTAATTTTTTTTTTAAGTATTTAAATTAGAATTATACAAACCCGATTCCAAAAAAGTTGGGACACAAATTGTGAATAAAAACCAAATGCAATGATGTGGAAGTTTCAAATTTCAATATTTTATTCAGAATACAACATAGATGACATATCAAATGTTTAAACTGAGAAAATGTATCATTTTAAGGGAAAAATAAGTTGATTTTAAATTATGGCATCAACACATCTCAAAAAAGTTGGGACAAGGCCATGTTTACCACTGTGTGGCATCCCCTCTTCTTTTTATAACAGTCTGGGGACTGAGGAGACAAGTTGCTCAAGTTTAGGAATAGGAATGTTGTCCCATTCTTGTCTAATACAGGCTTCTAGTTGCTCAACTGTCTTAGGTCTTCTTTGTCGCATCTTCCTCTTTATGATGCGCCAAATGTTTTCTATGGGTGAAAGATCTGGACTGCAGGCTGGCCATTTCAGTACCCGGATCCTTCTTCTACGCAGCCATGATGTTGTAATTGATGCAGTATGTGGTCTGGCATTGTCATGTTGGAAAATGCAAGGTCTTCCCTGAAAGAGACGACGTCTGGATGGGAGCATATGTTGTTCTAGAACTTGGATATACCTTTCAGCATTGATGGTGCCTTACCAGATGTGTAAGCTGCCCATGCCACACGCACTCATGCAACCCCATACCATCAGAGATGCAGGCTTCTGAACTGAGCGCTGATAACAACTTGGGTTGTCCTTGTCCTCTTTAGTCCGGATGACATGGCGTCCCAGTTTTCCAAAAAGAACTTCAGATTTTGATTCGTCTGACGACAGAACAGTTTTCCACTTTGCCACAGGCCATTTTAAATGAGCCTTGGGCCAGAGAAAACGCCTGCGCTTCTGGATCATGTTTAGATATGACTTATTTTTTGACCTATAGCGTTTTAGCCGGCAACGGTTAAACACAACGGTGGATTGTGTTCACCAACAATGTTTTCTGGAAGTATTCCTGAGCCCATGTTGTGATTTCCATTACAGTAGCATTCCTGTATGTGATGCAGTGCCGTCTAAGGGCCCGAAGATCACGGGCATCCAGTATGGTTTTCCGCCCTTGACCCTTACGCACAGAGATTGTTCCAGATTCTCTGAATCTTTGGATGATATTATGCACTGTAGATGATAACTTCAAACTCTTTGCAATTTTTCTCTGAGAAACTCCTTTCTGATATTGCTCCACTATTTTTCGCTGCAGCATTGGGGGAATTGGTGATCCTCTGCCCATCTGGACTTCTGAGAGACACTGCTACTCTGAGATGCTCTTTTTATACCCAATCATGTTGCCAATTGACCTAATAAGTTGCAAATTGGTCCTCCAGCTGTTCCTTATATGTACATTTAACTTTTCCGGCCTCTTATTGCTACCTGTCCCAACTTTTCTGGAATGTGTAGCTCTTATGAAATCCAAAATGAGCCAATATTTGGCATGACATTTCAAAATGTCTCACTTTCAACATTTTATGTTATCTATATTCTATTGTGAATAAAATATAAGTTTATGAGATTTGTAATTTATTCCATTCCTTTTTTACTCACAATTTGTACAGTGTCCCAACTTTTTTGGAATCGGGTTTGTAGTTAGTATTACAATCATTCATTAGATTATCCAAAAATAGGCATTGTGACACGATTATTTATATAAAAACTTTTTTATTCATTGAATGTTCAGGCAAAATAGTAATAATGTGTGTGATACTGTGACATACAATTACTATTAAAATGGTAGTATGTGCATTTAGTTTTGTTTGATCAACATTTTTTCTGTTTGTGAGATTGAACTATTAGAGATGTTCTTTATGGATGTAAAGCAAATTATTCCACATGCTTTTGCCGTGGTGACAGTAGTCTGTTGGATAGTCTGCATTAGGAGATGTGCACTTATTCACTTATGCTGTGCTCCTTACACCATACTGGCATCCTTTCCCACTGTATAATTCTCCAAACCCGTTTAAAGACATAAACGTATATAAACCATTAAAAGGCGTTTCTAAGGCCAGCAGCGGTGACGACTAATATATATTTCTAATAAAGTACCCTATAAAGTTACATTTAGTAACCCTAGGACACTATTGTTTTGTTGCAAGTAGGTTCTAAAATATATTTCCTTGTCTGTGGAGATAACTGAAAATTCAGAGGCTCCCGTCAGAGCCAAGTACAGCTTTCAGGGTATTTGCCAGTCAGTTGCAATCTGAAATTACCTAACCATTTTATAATTTAGTAGGACAGAAGTGCTGACAGTTGGACTGTGGTGAGCGTGTGTATTAATCCTTCGAGCATCTTTAAATCTCGTGCTGGGACTGACATCAAACACTTAAAACCCCAAAGATTGGATTGGATAGTATTGAATTGCAGAACATATCGTTTATTATGTGGTATAATACTGTGAGAGATGCACACATTTTATTTCCCCATTATATGTCTGCTTTTATTTTTTATTTTATTTTTGTAAAGGGTGACAGTTTCACCCTTTACAAAAACTCTCATTTGCTAGCTTTAGTTAATGTGTTGAACTAACATTGGGCAATACATTTTTTTTTTTTACAGCATTTAATCTTTTGTCAGCGCTAAACATGAAAATACAGATTTTCATAGTTTATGTTAGCTGTATTAACTAATGTTGACAGATACAACATTTAATAAAAAAAATATATTAGTAAATTTTGAAATTTACTAAGATTAATAACTGCAAGAATGATTAAGTCATGATAAATAAAATATTATAACTAATGTTATCAAATGAGAACTGATTGTAATGTTATCTATATATAAGATTTATATGTGTTATATGAATTTTATTTTGTCCAATTATAATTATTTGTTATATATCATATAAATAATTGTTTATATATACTTTACAAATATATAAGGCAAATCAAATTATAAAAAATTAAAATAAAAAATAAAACTGATTATTAGAGTACATTTTACAAGGGAAAAAAATTCAGTCATTACACTTCACATTAAATGGAATTTTACCTGCAGTTTCTTTGTAATAAATTGTGAATAAATTGTTTCTTTGTAATACATTTACTAGCAATTTCTGAGTGTAAATTGTTCCCTTTCAGTCAGTCACTCTCGACGTCACGTCGGAGGACCGACGAATTGGGATCTCGCTTAGAGGGACCAATCTACTTCGAGTGTAAACTAAATGAGCCAATGCACATTGGCATACGATTATTGCATCCAGCTGCTGCTGATCACAGCGTGAGTATAAGTAGGCAGCAGATGCAGCGCATATTCAGCTTTTCGCTTCAGAGCCGAGCGATCACATCGTTCTGCTCCTGACTACTCTACTGAGAGAAGAAGACTGAACGAGTTCAGCGCGCTCTTGGAGAGCTCTTCGTGTTGGCGGTACGGCGCTTCAGCGGTGGTGGTTTCCCGTGTTGAGTGGGTTGCACACATCAGGCTGCACTACCCCGTTTGTGTTGCAGATGATCTTCTCCCCTGTGCGCCTCAGCATGCTAAAAGAGCTTTTTCCCCTAAAACAGCAATTTCGGGTGCGTCTTTTTAAAGACGACGTTGCGTGGCAAACTTGACGTTACGTCTTTGTAAAGACGATGTGGGTCTTGCTATAGACAACGTATCACCCGGGCGTTTTTGGATGCGGTCGTTACCTGGCGCTGGGAGATGGTCACGATCACTGCCTCTCGTGCCTGGGCATGAAGCACGCTGAGGTGGCTTTCGTGGATGACTCATGCTCCAATTGTGGGGGTATGACCATCTCAGAGTTGCGGACCGGATTCCGTTACCTGCAAGGGGGCACTGCAAGTGCCCGTGCCACTGCCTAGATCTGGGGTTCCCGCTGGTGGCAGCCGGGGGCACCGTAGGGGTAGGGCTCGAGTGAAGACTTTCACCGTGTCCCGAGCCCTCAAGGTTGCACGATTGGTTCTCGGGGTGGTCCGCGCTGGTTCTCAGCGCCCCGCCTCGGTGCCTTTCTTCCCAGAGGTGCATGAGGAGCTCAACAGGTCGTGGACAGCACCTTTTTACTGCCGAAACTGATTTGCTGGATCCTCCTCCCTCACCACCCTCGATGGTGGGGCAGCTAGGGGGTTACAAGGGTCCCCCCCGGTGGAGTGGTCGGTTGCGATGCAGTTGGGTCCTAATACCGCCTTCAACTGGCAGGGAGAACTGTGCCTCCCCTCCCGGGTCTGTAGGTACTCGCCCAGCGATGCCTGTACGACCTGTGGAGAAGCTGTCTCCGCCTTACACGCTACGGCGTGATTGCAAGTGCACCAGGCCAAGGCACTGAGGGACTTGCACGAGGGTGGTCACGACCCGGAAATTCGCAGAGAACTCCGCACCGTGGCGGACCTAGCGCCACGAGCGATGAAGGTTACGGTGCCGTCTCTGGGTCGTGCGATGTCCACTATGGTGGTCCAGGAGCGCCATTTCTGGCTGTGACTGGCTGACATGCGCGAGACGGACAAGACACAATTCTTGAACGCCCCCGTGTCCCAGGCCGCCCTTTTCGGCGACACGGTGGAGAACTTGCCCAGCGGTTCGCCGCTGACCAAAGCAGACTGAGGCCGTCAGGTACATCCTGCCCCGGTGTGCAGCTGCTGCCGTCGCCGAGGGTGGCCCCCCAGCCACCGCCAAAACAAGAGCAGCGCTTCTGCGGCCTCCAGCAAAGCTGTGCCGTGGAGCCGGT
>NW_015505949.1:101008-103625 GCF_001515645.1 Sinocyclocheilus grahami
AGAGAACTCCGCACCGCGGCGGACCTCGCGCCACGAGCGACGAAGGTTACGGCGCCGTCTCTGGGTCGTGCGATGTCCACTATGGTGGTCCAGGAGCGCCATTTCTGGCTGTGACTGGCTGACATGCGCGAGACGGACAAGACACAATTCTTGAACGCCCCCGTGTCCCAGGCCGCCCTTTTCGGCGACACGGTGGAGAACTTGCCCAGCGGTTCGCCGCTGACCAAAGCAGACTGAGGCCGTCAGGTACATCCTGCCCCGGTGTGCAGCTGCTGCCGTCGCCGAGGGTGGCCCCCCAGCCACCGCCAAAACAAGAGCAGCGCTTCTGCGGCCTCCAGCAAAGCTGTGCCGTGGAGCTGGTCGCAGGGCAGCCGCCCCGCCCGTCCAGGCCCCCACCAAATCTGGTGGCAAGCGAGACAGCAAGAGGCCCGGAGACGGGCAACCCAGAGGTGGAGGGACGTGCTCTTCAGGAGATGGTAAGCACACCACTCCCTCCCCCGGAGGAGGGCCGGGCGGAGAAACTTTTAATCTTTTTTCCACCACTGACCTCTCGGTCGGTGGTACCCAAGAGCAATTCCTCTATTTCTGGGTCCCCAGAGGGGACAGGGGGTTGTGGACGATCTAGTGCGTATCACACTCACCCTCCTCTCTTGCCAATGAGCAGCAGTGGGCGGATCGGGAGGACAAACCAACGGACTACCCATGCACCCTCAGCCCGAACGCAGGTCAGTGTTACACACACTAGACCCCGCCTCGGCCCGGCTACGAGATGCCCGGGCCGGGTCCCTGCGTTTTTCCGCGCTGCCCCACTGCGGCTATGCCTGTAGTTCCATTGATGCCACTAGCGTGGTGTCTGGGAGCCTGGCTTGAGCTACCCAGCCCGTCTCGATGGCTCCATCGAACTGTCAGGCTCGGCTATGCGATTCAGTCGCCCGGCGTCCCCCCCAAGTTCAGTGGCATCCGCTTCACAACAGTGAAGGCGGCCGATGGTCCTGTCTTGCGGGCGGAGGTTGCAGTCCTACTGGCAAAGGATGCGATAGAGCCGGTCCCTCCAGCCGATATGAAGACGGGGTTTTAAAGCTCCTACTTCACTGTCCCCAAGAAAGGTGGTGTGTTATGACCAATCTTGGACCTGCGTGTCTTGAACCGGGCCCTTCACCGGTTACCGTTCAAGATGTTGACGCAGGAACACATCTTCGGGTGCATCCGTCCCCGAGAGCATATCAGTACGAGGTCCTGCCCTCCGGGCTGTCCCTGTTGCCCCGTGTCTTCACGTAAGTTGCGGAGGTACCCCTTGTTCCCTTGAGAGAACAGAGCATTCGCATTCTCAACTACCTCGATGAAGCAGTCTCAGGATCAGTTGTGCGAACACAGGGATTTGGTGCTCTCACACCTCAGCCTGTTGGGCCTTCGGGTCAACTGGGAAAAGAGCAAACTCTCCCGACACAGAGGATCTCTTTTCCCGGTATGGAGAGGACTCGGTAAAAGCAGGATGGCGGTCCCACTGAAACAGTTTCAGAGGCTCCTGAGGCATATCTGAAAACTTCATGTCCGGTCCCTGGACGGGACGCAGAGGTTCTGAGTGGCCTACCCCAAGAGGTAGTTGACACCATCACTTCAGTGAGAGCGCCTACGCTTGAAGTGGAACCTGTACGTTGAGTGGTGTTCTTCTCGCCGAGAAGACCCCCGAAGATGCCCGATCGGAGTGGTGCTGTCCTTTTTGCAGCAAGGGTTGGAGCGAAGGCTGTCTCCCTCCACCCTTAAAGTTTATGTCGCTGCAATCGCTGCTAACCACGACCCCATAGAAGGAGGTCGTTGGGGAAGCATGACCTGGTTGTCAGGTTCCTTAAGGGGGCGAGAAGGTTAAATCCTCCACGGCCCCCCTCTATTCCCTCTTTGGACCTGACTCTGGTGCTCATGGCACTACAGCAGGGCCCATTCAAGCCTTTTTGCAGGCGGTTGAGCTGAAGTTCCTTTCAATGAAGACTTTGCTCCTGGTAGCATTGGCCTACATCAAGAGGGTAGGGGACCTGCACGCATTTTCGGTCAACGATTCGTGCCTAGAGTTCGGGCCGGCTGATTCCCAGGTAACCATGAGGCTCGGCCAAGCGCTGCCCTCGGAGGAGACAGACCCAGCCCTAGTTTTGCTCTGTCCCGTCCGAGCCTTAAGGTGCTACGTAGACCGGACGCAAAGCTTCAGGACCTCAGACCAGCTCTTTGTCTGTCACGGAGGCTGGCAGAAGGGGAATGCTGTCTCAAAGCAGAGGATGGCCTACTGGATAGTGGATGCCATCACCCTGGCTTATCAGGCACAGGGTGTGCCCTGCCCATTCAGGTTGCGAGCTCACTCAACTACACGCTGGCTCGTGGCGCCTCGCTGACAGATATCTGTAGGGCTGCAGGCTGGGCGACCCCTAACACATTCGCTAGATTCTATTGCATTCGTGTGGAGGCGGTATCCTCCTGTGTTCTCACCTCAAAAGGGTAGAAGCACTGAGAGGCCCCGGCTTCGGGTCGGCTTGCAAAAACCACTCCAGAGAGTCCATATAGTAGACCCTGTTGAGTTCCTCCGTCCCCTCGGCAGCCAGACGTGGCGGAGCGTCCGGCGCCAGGCCTT
>NW_015505949.1:103854-106762 GCF_001515645.1 Sinocyclocheilus grahami
TGGATCTCATATGTGTAAAGTCCACGGTATAGCCTTGAGCCCGTGTTTCCCCAGCAGACTTCTGCCATTCCAAGAGGGTTCAATCACCTCCATTCTTCCATATGCACCTAAGGGATGTCCATATGTGTATTGCTTCCGAAACCTCCTTCGGGAAGGTTCGAGCTTTCGTAACGTCCCTGTTCCAAGTAGAACGGGTGCGTTTCCCTAATGTTATCCAGTCTTACTCAGTGGGAAGTGCCATAGTAGCAGTAGCTGGTCTTCTTGTGCAGGCCCTGGCCTATGCCAAAATGTAGGGGCGCAGGTGGCTTCCACAGGACACTGGAAGGGGCGGTAGCTGTGGCCTTTTTGTAGGATCCCAATTTGTCCGCCCCCGACATGACGTCGAGAGTGACTGACTGAAAGGGAACGTCTTGGTTACGTATGTAACCCTCGTTCCCTTAAGGAGGGAACGGAGACGTCACGTCCCGTCGCCACAGCTCCTGTACCACCGCTGAGCGGCCAGGTCATCGGCTCGGCTCCTCAGCGAAAACCTGAATATGCACTGCATCTGCTGCCTACTTATACTCACGCTGTGATCAGCAGCAGCTGGATGCAATAATCGCATGCCAATGTGCATTGGCTCGTTTAGTTTACACTCGAAGTAGATTGGTCCCTCTAAGCGAGAGCCCAATTCGTCGGTCCTCCGACGTGACGTCTCCGTTCCCTTCTTCAGGGAACGAGGGTTACATACGTAACCGAGACGTTTCTACATCAATTTTTTTAGTGTTTTATGTAATATAATAATATATGCAAATTGCCTGATTGCAAATATTTGATTTTATTTAAAGATTACTGTCATTATTGTGTACTCTAAATAACATGCATCCATTAATAGTGGATGTTGTGTACCATATTATATATGGCCATCATCTGAAAATAATTTGTCTTTGTGTGTGCTTTTTATTAGATGTAATTTTTATTTAGTATTACTATATTACTATTACATTATTACATTACTGTTATATTAATACTAACATATATTACTTATTATTTAATATTTTAAGCTTGACAATTCTTGAAACGCTCGTTACTTATTTAATTTCATAGCCATACACCACACTGCCTCCTGCCTCCTTTATTGTTCAGGCCTTTGCTGCAGAGGAAATTCAGAGACTGGACCTCTTGGAACTTTAATTGAATATCCCTGAGCTGAAGGTTTAAATCAATTCATCTCCTCAAGGTTAATCTTACATTTTGGGATTAACCCTGACATCCCTGTGGGCTTTTGAATCAAGACAATATTAAGGATTCACACAGACTCTTTCTTAACCCTTTCTCATCCTAATGAGATTCTTCACGGTCGGTCTGAAACTCCTACTGTACAATTAATAGCTCAAATTCTTGAGAAATTGTATTGTAATTGAAATATATAACAAATCACAACATTAGCATCTGAAAACAATGTACTGAAACGGGCATGTTTGTTTGTTTACGCCGAGCAAGTCGTGCTGCCGTAAAACAGTCTGCTTTCAATTATTTCCCTCCTGCTTTTATGCATTACACTCCCAGTGTTTGCCGCTCCCTGAATCATCCACTGTTGTTTATGCATTTAAAAAAAGCAAGTGTATGTAAGTCTATAAATACACCTCTTCAACAGCTACCGATACGACAGTGTTGAAGCTCTTAATTCATGTTTTACTGCACAATTCCAATGACCTTGGAATGTGATATACCGCGCCATCTCGTGTGGAAGGTTTGCCTCGACCCGGAGGTTTGGATTTTAATTACACTACCAGCCCATTAAATACCAGTGACGTTTATTAGGCGAAAGAGAAAAATAAACAAGCCTTAATTGGCCGACATCAGAGCAGGTTCCTTTCCCCTCTCCCGTCATTTGAAGACAGACAGGGGAGCGCTAAACAAACACATTGAGAACGACAGATAGCGCTGACCTTTTACCCTCAAGCTGCCATTGTTGTGTGTCTTCAATCGTTACAGTGATTAACTCGAGGTCAACAAATAGTGTCAACTGCTTAAAGAAATATTGCACCAGATCCTTGCTCTCTAGAGACACAACTTCTACAAGTGGTCGGGATCAAGAAGACATTCCAAATGCTTGTTTCTGTTGAGGCGAGAAAAGCCGTGGCTGTGGGGAAAATATGGGTGATTTAAAACATTTTTAAAATTAAGACTTTGATAATTCTGACTTTAAAATTATCATCAGAGTTTTAAACAGTTGTGTTTATTTTTGTGGAATAATAAGGAATAAAAAGTTCAAAAGAACAGCATTTATTTGGAAAAGCAGTCTTGTAAAAAAAAGTATGGTATTGGTATGGCAATAGTCTTGTATTTGTAAATATATTTTTAAAGAAGTAGTTTTGTTGCTACACTGTCAAGATGCAGTAATTTAGGTGTGTAGTGATGTAACTACAGGTTATAGAATACATGTTTTTTATTATAGAGTAAAATTACTGTGCACTCAATTTGTTGAACACATTAGCCAGATTCGTCTCTAGGTTACGTATGTAACCATGGTTCCCCGAGGGAACGAAACGCTGCGTCGAGTCGCTTTGGGAACGCTCTTGCGTGACCGCGTTCTGAAGCACGTGTCAAATCCGTCCAATGGAGCAGCGAGACATCACGAGCAGGGTGACGTAAGCACCAGAAAGCATAAAAGCGCATCCGGCAGGGCGCCACCCAGCTTCGATGAAGTAGCGCCTGCAGGGTTGCAGGGAGTATGGCAAAGAGACGCAGCATCTCGTAACATACGTAACCTAGAGACGTTCCCCTTCAGGAACTCGAGCTGCATCGAGTCGATTTGGGAACGAGAATACCCACTGCGCCATACTACCAAGTCCCTGCCTGTGTGTGTATCCTATGAGCACATCACGAAGAGAGAACTTGGGAACCTGGGGTAGAAGCCAGGTCT
>NW_015505949.1:107028-107704 GCF_001515645.1 Sinocyclocheilus grahami
GGACCAAAACAAACAAAAAGCTGATCTGCCTTACGCCACGGGGCAGCTCTGTGTGCGTAAGCTTCCAGTGCTCGAACTGGACAGAGCAGATTAAGCCTTTCTTGGCCTACTTCCTGGAATGGAGGAGGACAGAATGCCTAAAGTACTATGGGCCCTTGTGAAGAAGTGGGCACCTTAGGGACATACCCGGCCCTTGGGTAAAGGAATGCCCTAACCATGCCTGGAGCGAACTCCAGGCACGAAACAGAGAGTGCCTGAAAATCCCCGATCCTTTTTAGTGAGGAAATAGCGAGGAGAAAGATGGTCTTGAGCCTGAGCAACTTGACCGTACTTCTTCTATGGGTTCAAAGGGGGCATTGCATAAGCCCTCCAGAACCACAGCCAGGTCCCATGAGGGCACCTTGGTGCGCTGTACCGGCCTCTGCCTCAGGGTGCCACGGAGGAAACGAGAGGCAAGTCTTCCCAATGATTGACCACCCAGAAGCGCGTGGTAAGCAGCTAAGGCCGCCACGTATACCTTCAGAGTGGAGGGAGATAACCCTGCGGAGAATCGCTCCTGCAGAAACTCCAGAACTGTACCAATTGGGCAGTTGACTGGGTCCTGCAGTCACTGTCCGCACCATGAAGCGAAAAGTTTCCACTTCAAGGCATACTGTTTCCTAGTGGCGGGAGCTCT
>NW_015505949.1:110534-112303 GCF_001515645.1 Sinocyclocheilus grahami
GTGGGGGGGACGGTGGGGGGGGGGGGGGAGGGGAAGAAACCGCAGCGCAGGCTTCCGAACCGAGAGGGTGGGTACCTAGAAAAGGACGAGCCCGTCTCGGATCCCTCTGCTAAATCCACCCGCGATCCCCACGACAACAGTCTGGGCTGTGCCTCGGCAACAGCGGGACCGCTGCCAGCGGGATCGCGAGCCTGGCCACTCTCATCAAACACGGCCAGGCGAGAGCGCAGCGAGAGCGCGCAGTGATGACAATCAGCTGCTCGAAAGCTGACCGTGCATGCTTCGCTCCTAAACAAACAACACATAAATCGTGTGTATCCCCGCCGCCAGATATCGTGGGCAGGGAGAAACACAGCGTTTGTAATGCCGTTAGCTCGCCATAGACTTTCTCATTGTTTTATATATATGAGTGCTTGTGCGGACAGACAACAGTAAATAGACAGACACATACACAAAGCGCTACTGAAGAGCAGAAGCTGGGTGGCGCCCGGCCGGATGCGCTTTTATGCTTTCTGGTGCTTACGTCACCCTGCTCGTGACGTCTCGCTGCTCCATTGGAAGGATTTGACACGTGCTTCAGAACGTGGTCACGCAAGAGCGTTCCCAAAGCGACTCGACGCAGCTCGAGTTCCTGAAGGGGAAACACATTTTACAATATTTTTAACCTAACAATTTTTTTAGCATCTTATTGCATTTCAAAGAAAATGTTAATCTGACATGATTCCAGATAATGAATTGTGATTAAGGACTGTTGTGGTGTCTGTTTAGTTCATTTCTAATAATAATTAGTGGTGTTTGCTGAGGCGAGCATCACTGTTGGTGTTGCTCATAATTGTAGTTACCGTTTTTTTACCGTTTACCCCTAAAAAATTAATTATAATGAATAAAATTAGAAATATATCAAATTATATACATTTAAAGTAAAGCACTAAAGCACTCTGGACATGATTGATGATTCAAATCATGCAACACCAACAACCACATACAAAACACCCTAGCAGAACTAGTCTACTAGTCTATAGCATCATTTCAGAACACCCTATAGGAACCATTAGGGCTCTATATCTTCCTAGCAAATATCCAGCATACCCTAATACCAAGAACTGGTCTAGCAACCATCAGAACACCCTATCACAACACCTAGAACTGGCCTACCGGGGTGGAATGAGGTGGCAACTGCCACCCTATGGAAAAGGGTTGCCACCCCAGAATTCTCACAGTCGAAAATACAAATGTAAGCAGTTTTTTCCTGAACCCCTTTTTAGCTGTGGTGCTTCAATGTGGTGTGATAAAAAGAGAGTGTACTGCGAAATGATGGCGTGAAAACACATCCTTCTATAAGCTGTCCAGTGTAGTCAGCTTCATTGCCTCAAATGACTCTTATTTGAACCGGTTTGTGAATCTGAAAATCACTACTTCTCGGCTAAATCAGGGGTCCTCTGATAAATCAAATCCATCCAGACAGGATGTCTGGGATTGTCGTATTATCCACAACGCTTCTTGTTTATGGTTCATGTACAATAACTATTTTCTTGTCGAACGCATGCAGATTTTCTGACTTTCATCATGGATGTAGACTTTTCTAAAAAGGAAATCGGTGTTAAGAAAATCCCGATCATGGAAATTAATAGATATTAATGAACTCTTTCCCCACCATCGACATCATTTTCTGGTTTTCCATGTTTTCACTGTTATACGCTATTATACATCTTCTGAAAGATACTTTTTTTTTTTTTTTTAAACTCCAGATCAGAATACAGGTGAAGAAA
>NW_015505949.1:112907-121395 GCF_001515645.1 Sinocyclocheilus grahami
TTTTTTTTTTTTTTAAACTCCAGATCAGAATACAGGTGAAGAAAAAGCAGCAACAAGCAATAACATATGTTAGCAGATGCATATGTAAAAATAACATGACCGTCAAACTTTAAACTGCATCCAGTGTACAAACCCGATTCCAAAAAAGTTGGGACACTGTACAAATTGTGAATAAAAACAGAATGCAATGTGGAAGTTTCAAATTTCAATATTTTATTGTGATTTCCATTACAGTAGCATTCCTGTATGTGATGCAGTGCCGTCTAAGGGCCCGAAGATCACGGGCATCCAGTATGGTTTTCCGGCCTTGACCCTTACGCACAGAGATTGTTCCAGATTCTCTGAATCTTTGGATGATATTATGCACTGTAGATGATGATAACTTCAAACTCTTTGCAATTTTTCTCTGAGAAACTCCTTTCTGATATTGCTCCACTATTTTTCGCTGCAGCATTGGGGGAATTGGTGATCCTCTGCCCATCTTGACTTCTGAGAGACACTGCTACTCTGAGAGGCTCTTTTTATACCCAATTATGTTGCCAATTGACCTAATAAGTTGCAAATTGGTCTTCCAGCTGTTCCTTATATGTACATTTAATTTTTCCGGCCTCTTATTGCTACCTGTCCCAACTTTTTTGGAATGTGTAGCTCTCATGAAATCCAAAATGAGCCAATATTTGGCATGACATTTCAAAATGTCTCACTTTCAACATTTGATATGTTATCTATATTCTATTGTGAATAAAATATAAGTTTATGAGATTTGTAAATTATTCCATTCCTTTTTTACTCACAATTTGTACAGTGCCCCAACTTTTTTGGAATTGGGTTTGTAAATCAAAACGACCTAACATTAGACTCAGGAAGTGCTGTAGGACTGTGCAAGCTTTGGGGGTGTTGAGGGAAGTGATCTGCTCCAAACACAATTTTTCTCAAATTTTTGTTCAAAATGTTGCTTTTTAAATTAAACTTGCCCACATTCTAGTGTTGCTTAAAAACAGAATGTATTAAGCTAGAATAAACTGTTGTTGTTTAAAAGCAAAGACTCTGTTCTTTCTTTTGACAATAGGCATGTTCAGATATTCATACAACAAAATATTCTGAGGGCCATGATTTTTTTTTTTTTGTCAAAATGATCAAAAATGCAAAA
The DNA here is from genome assembly GCF_001515645.1 of Sinocyclocheilus grahami. NCBI lineage: Eukaryota > Metazoa > Chordata > Actinopteri > Cypriniformes > Cyprinidae > Sinocyclocheilus > Sinocyclocheilus grahami. The sequence continues at coordinate 114,058 of NW_015505949.1, forward strand.
ATGCTTTTTTTGAAATGCTGGTGGGGAAAGAGTTAGTAGAATCTAATCTTCATTAACTACATTGAAATGTTTGTAAGACAAACTTTATATTAGCTTGACAAAATCTTATTTTAAAATGTAAAATAGTTTGTTATGCAGTTGCTGTGGTACTCTGGGTGGTTGCTGGGGTGTTGCTGTACGGTTGCTAGGGTGTTCTGAGTGACTTTTGCAATGTCCACATAGAGACATATCAATTATTACGGTAATAACAGAATCACAAACATATTGATATTTTGTAATTTATTTTAAATTATTATCAAAAGAGATGATCACCTTGAGGTAATGCAACTGTTATGCATATTCATGCACACAAATGTGTATATCAGGCCATATGAACTATGCAGGGGACACTTGGTTTAGTGTTGACCCCTCATGGTCCTCATGCCACCCTGTAAATAAACTGGCCTTTCAACAGTCCAGAACACCCTAGTGACCACCTAGAACCAAGCATCCATCAGAGCACCCTAGGAACCATTAGAACACCATATTAGCCTAAAACCAACATAACAACCACCAAAACCAGCTTAGCATCCATCAGAATGCCTATAGGAACCATCAGAACACCATATCAGACTAGAACCAACCTAGCAACCACCAAAACTGGTCTAGCATTCATCAGAAAACCCTAGGAACCACCAAAACTCGAGCACTGTGATGGTGACTTCAGCACAAGTTCACACAAGAAAAGGTACTTACATCTATTAATGGAATTTTGAAGAATTGTGGGATTTTATCTGCCCACCACTAACCAATCACAGCCAAGCAGAACATCCGGAGAAGGTCTTCACAAGAAAAAATGCATCATGAATAAACTCAAATGAAGGTTTAATCCCAGTGTTATGTGAACTGACAGCGCACAATGGAGAAGTGGTGTCCTATCTCTGCCCTACAGCCGTCGCCGTCGCCTTCGCTCAGCAGAGGCGACTCAGCAGCACAGGAGAAATCTTATTAGTGTGCACCGGTGATATCATTCACTATCTGCCATAGACAACACAGAATAAACAATAATGCTACAAAATATGCTTGTTTGTTCTCATGCCACCTCCAGAGATACAGCATAAACTTTTATTAAACAGGCACAAATTTGCTACTGGATTGTCTTGTGAGTATGCAGGGGTTGTTGCTATGGTAATTACTCTCGGTTCGGTCTGCAATCATGGTAGAGGGAACGGATCAACCATCTTTTATTACAATTATATTGTATTATTATTTTTAAGAAAAATAAACTACAATTGATTACTAGTAATTGATTTACTGCTTACTAACATTTATTGTTTATTACACCAAATCAGAATAATTTGTTGTGACCAAAAATATAATTGATTTACTGCTTATTAATAAATATTTTTGTTCCACCAAATTAAAGTAATTTGTTGCAAAAAAAAAATGTAAATGTTCCACAAAATCAAAATAATTTGTTGCAACAAAAGAATAAACAAACAATCAAACAAATGAAAATATTTTAACTAAACTGATGTATTACTTTATAATAATGATTGTTTATTCCACCAAATCATATTCAGCCAAAGAAATAACAAACCAGGAATAAACAATCATCATTCCTGGTTTGTTAATTCTTTGGTTGAATATGATTTGGTGGAATAAACAATCATTATTTATTCCACCAAATCATATTCAACCAAAGAATTAACAAACCAGGAAACAAACAAAATACAGTATTTTATCAAAATTGATTTATTACTTTATTTATTATTTATTTCACCAAATCAAAGTAATTGGATACCAAATAAATAACAAAAAGTTTTTTAAACTGATTTAGGGCTTATAAATAATTATTGTTTATTCCCTATTTTATATATTCCCCAACTTTTTACAATCCCAATTTCTATGTCAGTAAGTAATAGAAGATAATTACATATAATTAGATCATTTCAGGATTGTAAAATGTCATGTGGTGCAATGAAATTTGCAGAAATGAAGCGTATTTAAAAACGTTTTTTGAAAATATCAATTAAGATGTGTGTAATCACACAAATTCAAGTTGTAAGGAATATCAACGTGATCTACTGACAACACCTAAAACATAAATTATTTATGTATGAACAACTTTGGAGACTTACAAATACATTCTTATGAATATAGCAATTTTGGAATTAAAGGGGTCATATGATGCTTTTTTAAAGATCATTATTTTGTGTATTTGGTGTAACAGAATATGTTGACATGCTTTAATGTTCAAAAATTTTTCATTATTTCATTTTTAAATTTTTCATTATTTTTCAAATACTGTACATTATTGTAGGTCCTATATGCCCCGCCTCTCTCAAACGCTTAGTTTTCTGCTCTGATTGGCCAGCTGACCCAGTTCATTGTGATTGGCCAAACACCGCAAGCACTCGTCGGAAATGTAACGCCCCTTACCATAATCGCGAGACAGAGCCCGAAAGGGGAACAGAGTCGCGTGACAGACACAGTGATGAAGCTGGTATGTGTTTGCAGTACACAAGCCATGGTTAAGACTCTCTCTCTCTCTCTCTCTCTCTCACACACACACACACACACACACACACGCGCGCGCTCGCGATGCGCAAAACTCCGCATTTGAACAGTCAATAGCAAATACTTAAACTAATAACAAAACAGTAGCTGATTCAGAAGCGCCAGATTGTCATAGCAAAGTCAGAATTACGTCCTCCCTTAGGTTCACGAAACAGTCGTCCATAAAATGCATTGCTGTTCTGTTGTAAGTAATCTTAAAGATTCCTAAATGCATCTACTTTCGGAAGGCTAAATAAAGTGCTTTTGCTTTCGTCTAGAAACACACAGCGTCTCCCTGACATGCTGCTTCAACACTAACTGCGGTTACTGAAACCACATCTTCTTTCTTTGCGTGCACATTTGGGCGGCATTATGCTAATATTTCCACATAGTGAGGTAGATATGTGGGGGCGTGTTAGAACGAACCGTTTTAGGGGGGCGTGGCAGAGTCTTAACTTTGATAAAGAATATCTCTTTGGTTTTGAGACTTTAGTCTTTGCAACTTCAGGGATCTTATATATGCACAATCAGCTTGTAACACTCCAAAGAGAAAAGAAAACTTAAAATCGCATCATATGACCCCATCATATTAACATTTTTCTTGTATTCAGTTATCATATTAATGGCATCATTTCAACTGCATTTATTAAATTACGGATTAGCTGGTTCAGGTGAGCACAGTCAGAGTTGTGCGACACTCAATCGCAGTTTACGGATACCAGAGGAATGAATGAGAAGTGCCGTAAGCAGAATCCCACCTGTCGCATAAAGTCCATGACTTCTCATATAAAACTTTTTTTTTAAACTCTAAAAATTGTTAAATCCAAAACTATTGTTTAGTGTAAAACATGTTGAAAGTTAGCCGATTGGCTGTCAATTCATTAAATGATAAACTGTTTCCTCTAAAAAGCTGTTTATTCAGCGTAGTGAAGCTTCTCCTCCATTGACATCATTTCAAACAAAACGGCCTCTGATCTCTTTCCCTGCTTACCGCCAAAGCGGAAGCTTTCAGTGACATCAAGACTTTAATGTGATTGGTTATCATTATCATATATTGGCACACGTGATCCAAGTTGACCGTTACGCTTTCTCGCTTTAGTAAGTAATGCAGACCCTCTCATCTCCCTATAGTAAGACGATCTCTGAGTAGTAGTAGTGGATCGGGATAATAACCTGGATAATATTTTCAGCAATTAACAACTTAAATTCTGCTTCACCTCAAAAAAAAAAAAACTATTGTATTCCATCAGAGAGGTCCGTGTCATTTGGATTACTTTTGGTATTGCTGCAATAAATGAATTATTGTGATTGCACGAATCTGTCTGTCATGGTTTACTTTATACTGTACATATTTTTAAGAAATAGTCTTTTTAATACTATATTGTAACTAAACGTAATTTTCCTGCATGTTTCGGTCTAAGTTATGACGTTTTATATATTTTTTGTTTTTTCGCTAAAAAATAATGGGTAGGTTTAGGTTTGGGGGCAGGTTAATATGTCTAAAAATCTAAGTAGTTAATTCATAAAATGATTTTAAAAAATGCTTTGATAATTTTATACACATATTTTAATGATATAAAATATTCATAAATATTTTACGTTTTTTTAGCTGTTGTAATACGTCCAAATTGAGATCAGGCTGATATATATATATATATATATATATATATATTTATATAAATACTATATATATATATAAAGGCTCAAAAGCTCATTAAAAAGGCTCAACACCATATGAAACCAACATGAATGCAAAGTGCACATTTCTAAGAACCTGCCATGTGTTAAACACAATTTTTTCTTGTCTTTCTCACGGACACTCGTATACATTGTTATTGACCTTTTACAATACAAACATCAATGTCATGAATTATTGTTTGCTTTCCACCAGTCTTTTTTTTCACTACCTATTGGGGCATATGCTGATTTTGCTTCACTCTGTGTGTTTATGTGCTGTTTTGATTTTTTCTTCTTCCCTAATGCACCGCTGCATTATCTACATTCCGCAGTATAATAAGCCTCCCCTCCCCAGCACTGACACAAATCCATATTTCACCCGGAGCCATTCCCCTTGGAGGGATAGGAAGGATAGATCATATAGCCTGTGCTGTAGATTTGTGGAAATGGGAAGACATCGTGGATGCCACATCCTGATACCCCCTCCATGGCTCAGGACGGTTTGATGCATGGAGAGGGTCGACATGCCTGACATACAGTAAATCAAGCACTCTTGTGCACACTCTACTCCTCAGTCCGTTTTTTTTTTTTCTTCGCCGGGTGAAGGAAAGCAGGTGTAGGTCCTCTTGCCATACTTGTTTGGACAGAGATGAAGAGTACATCTGAGGAGAGAGATTTTCCAGGTACCGTGTCACTAAATGCATAATGGCTGCCAAAAAGCCCAGTAGGAGCAGATGTTATCACTCCGCCAATCCCTCCTCATCTCGTTTTTGGATATTTCTGTTTCAATTTTGTGGATTTTGTGCTTCCTGATAAAAAAATAAATAAAATTTGCATCAATAACCTCCACTTGTCCTGGACATCTTCTGTTTTCAAGCTTGTTCAAGCATAACTGTCTATTATACATGACAATACACAATCCAAATCAGTATTTCTGTAGTAAAAAATGTCTGTCATTCTTAATAAAACAAGATAAATGTACATGAGAAGCCAGATTTTAGGAGTAGATGAACTATAAAATCTTATGTAATTTTGCTTCTCGCGTACACTAATTTTGTGGTCAAAATTTTGGGGTTAATTTGATTTTTATTATTATTTTATTTATTATTTATTTTCTTTTATGTATTATTTATTTATTTTATTTTTTAAAGAATGTAGTACTTATATTTAGCTAGGATACATTCAATTGATACATTTTTGGGGTTGATTTTATTTTTATTATTATTTAATTTATTATTTATTTGTAATTTTTTTTAAAGAATTTAGTACTTATATTTAGCTAGGATACATTCAATTGATCAATTTTTTTTTTTTTTTTTTGTGGAATATCCTGGTTACTTTTTACCTTATATTGAAAATAAATTAGCATAAAATGACAAAAAATAAATAAATAAATAAAATTATCATAAAAATATGGCTTGTACATTTAAAATCATATAATGCTTAAAATTTTAATAATTAAAAATCTTGTCTTTTGCTCCCCTTTCATGTTTTCATGAGAGAAGTACATTTCCAATTTTTTAATGACTTTGTTTGAGTTGTTTCTTTCAAATGAATCCAGTGATCCAGTGCACAGAACCATTTTTATTTTTATTTTAGTACTTGAATGGAAAAAGTGACCAGCACATTATTAAAAATTTCTCCTTTTGTCTTCCACAGAAAAAAGGTCACACATATTTGGAACGACATGAGGATGAGTAAATGATCAGAATTGTATTTACTTTTAAAATTTTTATTTATTTATTTATTACCCTCTAAGACATATTTTCAGAAAACATGTCTTTAATTAAGTTGAATTTTTCCTATATTGGCAAAAAATATATATATTTTTCAAATGTAAATACATAAAACCATAACTTAATTCAAGATTTAGTGTATATTTTTCATGATTTCCATGCATTTCATGCACCAGCACCTTCAAAACATGCCTGTTCTACTTACACAGGCACAATCATTCCAAAACAACCTGTACTGCTATTCATGTATGCATCGGACTTGCTATTGTGCTCTAAAAATCATGTTTGGCTTATGGCTGTTTCTGGATACCCTGAAGATGAATTAAGACTCGATGCCCAGAGTGTCAGCAGAGGTGTGGGAGTGGAGCGCAGTGATAGCAGCATAATGCAGATGCAGAGAAATCAGAAGAATGCCATGAGAACAGGTACAGTGGGATTCACAGCGTCTCGGCAGAACAGCGGAGCATGACAGTTAAAGGCTGTCTCATTAATAATCCAAATGAAATTGAATCAAGAGATACTTAAGATGGCAGAGTAAGGGAAATGTATGATGATTTTGGGAAAGGCGGGTGGCGACTCTAGCAGATGAGTAATCGTTATGCCAGGTGCCAAATGAAACTGCTTGCTTGTGGTAGGATGTGAGAAACCCATCCACAGGAATCATCACCCTCATTTGCAGAGGTTGACTTTGGATGAGCCAGCAAGCATTGAGTGTTACTGATAAAAAACCCTCGGCTTTAATTGACTGTCCTTCAGGTCAGACTCGCTTTCCTAGACTTGGTGGTGATTAGCACATTGATGCCGTACTGGCAGGTTTTGGCACCCAATCTGGAACCTTTCTGCAAGTTTTCACCTAAGAAATGGTGGTTTGGAGCTTGCGAAATTGACTAAAACCTGCTGGTGTCAAACCAGGAGCCAATGGCTTCCATTATAATCAATTAATCTGTCTGCACCTCAAGGGCCTGATACAGCGCACATTCAGTTGACGGGCATTTCAGTTCCTGTTTTTGTTTTGCTGCAAAGCTACTCCAGCTGCTTTGTTTTTGACAGAAATAAAAATATTTTTGTTTTTTGTATATATATGTGTGAATTGATTGCAGTAAATTAAATTAAGACATCTAAAATAAAATATTTTATTTTTATCTTTATTCCATTAAAAATTATTTTATTACAATGTTCAGTCAGACATTTTAATGTACAAATACATTTAATTTACACATTTAAATATATTCAATATATTTATTTAAATACATTTAAATATATATAAATGTAAACAACATATAGCAATAACATATAGCAATCAATTCACAAATACAATTGTTATTATATATACATTCTAAAAAATGCTTGGTTAAATATAACCCAGCGCTGGGTTAAAAAGGGACAC
>NW_015505949.1:121691-123793 GCF_001515645.1 Sinocyclocheilus grahami
CCTACAATGTGATTTTCTGGATTTTTTTTCTCATTTTGTCTCTCATAGTTGAGGTATACCTATGATGAAAATTACAGGCCTCTCTCATCTTTTTAAGTGGGAGAACTTGCACAATTGGTGGCTGACTAAATACTTTTTTGCCCCACTGTATATATAAAACAATGAGAAAGTCTATGGCGAGCGAACAGCAGTACAAACGCTGTGTTCCTCCCTGCCCACGATATCTGACGGCAGGGGATACACATGATTTGTGTGTCGTTTGTTTGGGAGTGGAGCATGCACGGTCAGCTCTCGAGGGGGCTGATTGTCATGACTGCGAGCTGCTCTCGCTGCGCACGCTCCGCTCTCGCCTGGCCGTGTTTGATGAGAGCGGCCAGGCTCACGATCCCGCTGGCAGAGGTCCCGCTGTTGCCGAGGCACAGCGCAGACTGTTGTCGTGGGGATCGCAAGTGGATTTAGTGGTGGGATCCGAGACGGGCTAGTCCTTTTCTCTGTCCTCACCCGCCAGATCCGCGGCTCTCTCTCAGGGTTCGGAAGGCACTTCATCTATCTTCCTCCGAGGAGGTAGAGGTGATAAGTGTCGAGACAGAGGAGACTGTGGACTCGCCACCGCAGTCCCTCGCTTATGAGGAGCTTGTGGAGGTTGTGACTCGTGCTGTAGCCAAATTAAATATCGATTGGCCAGCCGAGAAACAGGACGCTCGTCCTAAGAGCAAATTAGACGAGCATTTCCAGAAAGCGAGGTCACAGCCTTCACGACAGGGCCTTCCGTTTTTTCCCGATCTCCATGCCGAGGTGTCAAGATCGTGGGAAAACCATATTCTTCCCGTATATATAGCCCCACAGTCTCTAATTATTCTAATATCGTGGGGCTGAATGAGAAGGGATATGGGGCTATGCCAATGGTGGAGCAGACGCTCGCGAGCTATCTCTCCCCATCCTCAGCATCGTCCCTGAAAGACGATGGGCCACCAAAGAAACGGCCAGACCTATCGGCCGGTCAATGGCAGTAATGGTGGCCACAGAGCGGCATCTGTGGTTGAATCTGTCCGATATGCAGGATAAGGACAGATTCTTCCTCCTAGACGCCCCGCTTTCGCCTTCTGGCCTTTTCGGCGACGCAGTTAACACTGTTGTCAAGAGGTTCCAGGAGACAAGAAAGCAAGCGGCGGCGTTTCAACGGTTCCTCCCTCATCGCTCCCAGGCCCACCTCGACTAAGAGGTCCTGACGCCAACATCGTCATGCCCCTGAGGGCAGCCCCACCTGGGGTGGAAAGGATAACACCTCAGTATACGGTGCCCGATCCTCCTCAGTGCCCTCACGGAGAGTCACTGATAACCCTGCCACCCTCGGTCTTTCAAGGCTCAGTGAGCTCCAACGAGCAAAATTCTCAGCTGCTGCCCGGCAACGGTACGGCACGGGAGAGCTCGCCCCCTCAAGTGAGGGTTCTACAGCAGCCAAGTCGGTCTTTCCCTGCCGGTCATCCGCTTCAGGGCACCGAACTGGCTCCTCTAATAACACCAGAGGCCAGCCTCGAGAGGCCTTTTGGCCTGCTGTACATGAGACCCTTGCAGTAGTGGCTCAGAACCAAGGGATTTTCCCCGAGGGGGAATCCGCTTCACATGATCAAGGTCACGCGGCGACGCTTACGTGCCTTAGACATGTGGAAGAAACGTTGGTTCCTGGTTCAAGGCCTGATGTTAGGGGCTCCTTGTCGTTGCGTAACGCTGACGACGGATGCCTCTCTCACGGGCTGGGGAGCGGTCATGAGTGGCCGCTCTGCCCAGGGTCTGTGGGAAGGCCATCATCTCTTTTGGCACATCAACTGCCTGGAGATGCTGGCCATGTTTCGAGTTCTGACACACTTCCTTCCAGACCTAAGGGGGCATCATGTGCTTGTCCGCACAGACAACACATCGGTGGTCTCCTACATCAATTGGCAGGGGGGTCTGCGTTCGTGCCCCTTGTACAAGCTGGCGCGCCAGATCCTTCTGTGGGCTCAGGGGAAGCTCCTCTCTCAAAGAGCAGTTTACATCTCTGGGTATCTAAATCAGGGGGCAGATATCCTGTCGAGACAGGGGCTGAGGCCCGGGGGATGGAG
>NW_015505949.1:124983-125568 GCF_001515645.1 Sinocyclocheilus grahami
GTCATGAGTGGCCGCTCTGCCCAGGGTCTGTGGGAAGGCCATCATCTCTTTTGGCACATCAACTGCCTGGAGATGCTGGCCATGTTTCGAGTTCTGACACACTTCCTTCCAGACCTAAGGGGGCATCATGTGCTTGTCCGCACAGACAACACATCGGTGGTCTCCTACATCAATTGGCAGGGGGGTCTGCGTTCGTGCCCCTTGTACAAGCTGGCGCGCCAGATCCTTCTGTGGGCTCAGGGGAAGCTCCTCTCTCAAAGAGCTGTTTACATCTCTGGGTATCTAAATCAGGGGGCAGATATCCTGTCGAGACAGGGGCTGAGGCCCGGGGGATGGAGGCTCCACCCGGAGGTGGTGGAGCTCATTTGGAGGGAATTTGGCCAGGCAGAAGTGGATCTATTTGCGTCACAGGAAATGACACACTGTCCGCTCTGGTTCTCCCTCACGCATCCAGCTCCACTGGGGCTGGATGCCATGGTGCAGACGTGGCCGAGGCTTCGTCTATACGCTTTTCCCCCGATCGCTCTCCTCCCAGGAGTTCTGGAGAGAGTACGCCGGGATGGGGTCCGTCTGTTGCTAGTAGCC
>NW_015505949.1:126685-133801 GCF_001515645.1 Sinocyclocheilus grahami
ATTCTCCGCAGGGTTATCTCCCTCCACTCTGAAGGTATACGTGGCGGCCTTAGCTGCTTACCACGCCCTTCTGGGTGGTCAATCATTGGGAAGACACCCACTTGTCACTCGTTTCCTCCGTGGCACCCTGAGGCTGAGGCCGGTACAGGTGCCCTCATGGGACCTGACTGTGGTTCTGGAGGGCTTATGCAATGCCCCCTTTGAACCCTTAGATGAAGTGTCGGTCAAGTTGCTCACGCTCAAAACTATCTTTCTCCTTGCTATTTCCTCACTGGAAAGCATCAGGGATCTTCAGGCACTCTCTGTTTCATGCCTGGAGTTTACTTCAGGCATGGTTAGGGCATTCCTTTACCCGAGGGCCGGGTATGTCCCTAAGGTAGCCATGTCCCTGAATGCTGACCTAGATCAGTTAATCTCCACAAAGTTTTGACATCAAGACTAATTTCAAAGTTCCTTCTAGAAACACAGTTAATTTGTATTTAGGCATAACAGCATCTTGATGAAGGCTTTCCAAGTGTGTTTCTTTGTCTTATCTCACTGACACTGGCGATAACTGATAACAGCCTGCTGCTCTCTAATTAGCCTCTGTGTGTCCAGCGGTTTAGGGCGACATCAGTAATGCTAATTGAAGGGATTGAGCGAGCGAGAGAATATCCTTGGCCTTTCAGGCATCTGGAGGAGCTTCCATCTCAAGTGCACCATCGCCACGATTATCTTCACTTCCTTATTAACGCTGCTTGAAGAGCTGTGATCTGATGACTAATGACTGCAGTAGCGCTGCCGCATTTCGATTCTCGGTTTTGCAGAGACAGCTCGCCGGCGGCCCGGTCGCTAATGCGTCTGTGGGTGGAATGAAAAGTTTGTGTGTCAGCAATCAACTATTACGAAGAAGATTCTCTAGCCATGAGGTTTGGAAATGGCTTTTGGGAAAAGAGAGCTCCCCCTTGCACAGAATTAATCTGCCTAATGTATTTAGCTTGAACACAGATAACCGCTCCAGCAAACCAGTCCTCTTTGAGAGAGAGAGAGAGAGAGAGAGAGAGAGAGATGGAAAAGTTACTCTAACTAAGAATGATTGTTAAAAATAAAATTTTCCAAGAAACAAAACACCTTTGATCTCCAGTTCTCCATTCTCATTATTTTCCATTTAAATAAATAAATAAATACTCAGGACATCAAAGATGGGGATGAGTTTCTTCATCGGAACAGATTTGGAGAAATGTAGCATTATGTCACTTGCTCCCCAGTGGATCCTCTGCAGTAAATGGGTGCCGTCAGAATGAGAGTCCAAACAGCTGATAAACACATCACAGTAATCCACACCACTCCAGTCCATCAATTAATGTATTGGGAAGCGAAAAGCTGCATGTGTATAAGAAATAAATCCATCATTAAGATGTTTTAACTTTAAACTGTTGCTTCTAGATAAACTGCAAGTCCGTGATCCATAACAATGCTTATGATTGATTCTGAATATTTTTGTTTCGGTTGTTGATAACCGAACAGTTTTAGTTCCTATTGATTTCCAATATATATTTTTGTCCATTTAAAGGCACAATATGTAATTTTTGCCGCTAGAGGGCGCGTTTTCAAAATAAACAAAGAGGCAAAGGCGTAATTTGATGACATGGGAGTTGTGGTCTTCATCCCCACAGCCGACGCAATCCGACGGGACTCGGGCAGAAATCATGTTCGTGGCTGAGGTGATTTATTAACATAGTAGAATGAAGCAGGGTCTATTAAAACGCACAACATATTAAAGCGTCTTTGGTGTTTCCATGTTTTCTACAAATCGAGGGGTTATGACGTCATTGGCAGGCAACACAATGACACTATAGACACGATCTGTGTCACTAGTTAAAATTGCTTATTTCTCTGGATTTAAACATTCTTCGAAACATTTGGGATAATGTAAGTACACAAGTCAGCAAAATATATAACACTGTTCTAGTGGTTTTTGGATAGTTTAATAAAAAAATCTTACATATTGTGCCTTTAATCAATGAACCAAAATCATCTACCAACATTCTTCAAAATATTTCCTATTGTGTTCAGCAGAAGAAAGAAAGTCATACAGCTTTGGAACAACATGAGGGGAGTAAAGGTTTGACAGATTTTTCATTTCTGGGTGGACTATTCTTTTAAGATCAGGTTGTTTGGGGCAAATTTGCAAAAAAATACAGTTTTGGGGTTCTGCATGAGCAAAAATTATTACTCTTACCTGAAATATCAAAGTCTGTTAAATAATTAAGTGTCAATCATTGTTGAAGGGTCTGAAATTGTCTCAAAGCTGATGAGTCTAAACAGCTGATAAAAACATCACAATAATCCACAAGTAATCCACACCACTCCGGTCCATCAATTAATGTCTTGTGAAGGAAAAAAAACTGCATGTGTATAGGAAACAATCCATCATTGAGATGTTTTAACTTTAAACCGTTGCTTCTAGATAAAAATGTGAGTCCATAATCCATTATAATGCTTTCTTCAGTCCTCTCATATCAAATTCCACCAATATATTTGTTTAGAACCAATTTGGACTGTTTTTGCTTGTAAACGGTGTTTAATCTGTGCATATTTCTCTCCTGATAAATAAAGCTCTTTCTGATTTCTAAAGCTCTTTCAGACGAGGTGACTTTTTCACTGGAGTAAGCAATATTATGGATTATGGACTTTTGCCGGAAGCAACAGTTTGATGTTAAAAACGCCTTAATGATGGATTTGTTTCTTATAAACGCACAGCTTTTCCCTTCACAAGACATTGATTGATGTACTGGAGTCGTGTGGTTTACTTGTTGATTATTGTTTTGTTTTTATCAGCTGTTTGGACTCTCATTCTGACTGCACCCATTCACTGCAGAGGATCCATTGGTGAGCAGGTTAATGCTAAATTTCTCCAAATCAGTTCTGATAAAGAAGCAAACTCATCTACACCTTGGATGGCCTGAGGGTTAGTACATTTTCAGCAATTTTTTTATTTTGAGTGAACTATTCCTTTAAGGAGGATGCCTGTCGCCAGTGGTAATCATTCCCTGTTGTAGGTGTTGTTGTCATCATTTCATTTGTTGCTTTTGGGAGATGCTGTGTTGAAGCCCTACGGTGCGACACATGTTGTTGTTGGTGGATCCTGCTGGGAGCTGGTGGGGATTGTCAACCTGTAGGATACATACCCACCATCTTTGTAATATGCTATAGGGAAACCAGAGGGTGCTTGTGATCTTTAAATCAGCCAACATGACGTTTGGTCCCTGTGGAGAAGTGATATGCAAGGGACCCTTCCTGCACGGCAGAACCCTATGGGATGTCATATTTTGTTTATGGCAAATCCAGAGGCACGTCAATTGATGTCACAAGTGCTTTATAAAAGCAGTTATTTCAGATACTTTGAGCATCTCATGCTTCAGTTATCGAATGAAACTCAACGTACAGCTGCTAAACAGAGAAAAGCTTTTCACTGTTAAAGGTCTTCATTCAGCAGAGATTCTTTCATAAAAAAGGCAATTTTCCACCAGTGTCTCGTGTCTAAATGCAGTTTTATCAGAACAAACAGATGATGCCAACCACTGCCATGAGGATGATTTTACTCATCTGCATTGTGTTTATTTATTTGTTTATTGTTTTGTTTACTGCCTAAAGCAGTAGGTATTTGTCTTTGTACTTTCATGAATAATGCAGCTCGCCTCCTGGGATTGATGATCTTTAACTTCCTCGACTTTCATCCATACACTTATATATTCATTTATCTATGCTACCTTTCCATTACCAGGGGAATGAGGTATCTGAGGACACCACCACCGTGTCAGCAGGGAAGTTTTGTGCCATTTTACCTGACAGTTGGATTTCTGTTGCCCGCAGATGGTTTGAAATGTTATATTTAAATTCAGCCATGTTCTGAAATCAGAACGATTCAGCTCAAGGTTGTTGCATTTCTGGGTGGGCTATTTTTTTAAGATCAGGTTTTTTGGGGCAAATTTGCAAAAAAATACGGTTTTGGGGTTCTGCATGAGCAAAAATTATTACTCTTACCTGAAATATCAAAGTCTGTTAAATAATTAAGTGTCAATCATTGTTGAAGGGTCTGAAATTGTCTCAAAGCTGATGAGTCTAAACAGCTGATAAAAACATCACAATAATCCACAAGTAATCCACACCACTCCAGTCCATCAATTAATGTCTTGTGAAGGAAAAAAAACTGCATGTGTATAGGAAACAATCCATCATTGAGATGTTTTAACTTTAAACCGTTGCTTCTAGATAAAAATGCGAGTCCATAATTCATTATAATGCTTCTTCAGTTAAAAAGTCCATCACCTGTTGTCCTCTCATATCAAATTCCACCAATATATTTGTTTAGAACCAATTTGGACAGTTTTTGCTTGTAAACGGTGTTTGATCTGTGCATATTTCTCTCCTGATAAATAAAGCTCTTTCTGATTTCTAACGCTCTTTCTAATTCAGACGAGGTGACTTTTTCACTGGAGTAAGCAATATTATGGATTATGGACTTTTGCCGGAAGCAACAGTTTGATGTTAAAAACGTCTTAATGATGGATTTGTTTCTTTTAAACGCACAGCTTTTCCCTTCACAAGACATTGATTGATGTACTGGAGTCGTGTGGTTTACTTGTTTATATATATATATGGCATGCATGCATGCATGCATACATACATACATACTGTGCTGGAGCAAGGAGAGACAGGAGATTCCAATAACAATAGAACTTCAGGAAAGCACACGTAGCGCTAGGGTGAGACAAACAATACTGGACGAGAAACGAGGAGGCAGAACACACTTTAAATACACAGGAAACTAATCGGACACACCTGGGATCAATGGAACTGAACGGGGAACACCTGGAACAAATGATAACTATAAGGACAGGAACGGGAAGGACCAAATAAGGGCATATGAGGAACACAGGGGAAAACCAGGACATGGAACACGTTGGGAGCAAAACACAAAAAAACGGAACAGAGTCTGACAATATATATATGTATATATATATATATATATATATATATATATATATATATATAATACTAAAATAATGTGTTAAATTAACCCTATTTTGTGAGTGATATAGCAGCTGTGCCATTTAGGCTGAAATACCTTTTAAAGGGATAGTTAATGTTATTCCAAACCTGTATGACTTTCTTTCTTCTGTTGAATACAAAATAAGATATTTTGAAGAATGTTGGTATAGTTGATAGAGTTTCGGTTCACATTGACATCCATTGTTTAAAAAATAAAAATACAACAATAGTCAATGGAAACTGAAGCTGTTTGGTTATCATCGATTCTGAATATTTTTTGTTTCGGTTGTTGATAACTGAACAGTTTTATTTCCCATTGACTTACATTATATTTAATCAATGCACCAAAATCATCTACCAACATTCTTCAAAATATTTCCTATTGTGTTCAGCAGAAGAAAGAAAGTCATACAGCTTTGGAACAACATGATGGGAGTAAAGGTTTGACAGATTTTTCAATTTTGGATGGGCTTCTTCTTTTAAGATCAGGTTGTTTGAGGCAAACAAACTTTTTGGGGTTCTGCATGAGCAAAAAAGTCTTACTCTTACTTGAAATATCAAAGTCTGTTAAAGAATTAAAAAGTGTCAATCATTGATGAAGGGTCTGAAATTGGCAATCTGGCAATCTGTCTTCTCTGTTCATATCTCAAGGCCTTGACAAGCACTGACTCTGGGTCAGTACTACAGCATCACAGTCCCTGCATTGTACTAGAACATACAGCCTTTTGAAGCTGAGTAGCTTAAAAAATAGTACAAGAGCAAATACCCCCTGCCACAGTCCTTAAGCACAGCAACCGTTAAAATATTTTATAAGGTTATTCCCAAAGCCTAAATTTTTAAACATGTTTGGAAAAACTGTATTGCACTGGGAAGGACTGTCTGTAGTACAATTTCCCAGGAGTATTTGGTTTATGCCAGACTCAAGAACACTGTGAAGCTGTTGAATCGTGCAGCTGTTAGAAATGACTTCTTACCCGGCAAGAGTCCATTGAGCACTGTCTTTCATAGGCTATTGTATCCAAGTGTGTATTTCATTCTAAACGACTTTTGCCATTGACCTTGCACCTACACATTGTAGGAAAAGATTAACTAATGGCTTCTTGTTAAACGTTCCCAATTTTGCGTTTCTAGGATAATTAATGAAGTAATTAAACAGCGTAGGACGAAACTGCAGAATCATCAGAAAAAAAAATAACAACAACAAAAAATGCTTTTGTGTGTCCTCTCAAGCTTGTCCTCTGGTTGTTCATGCTGTTTTCACACAATTGTTTTCTTCCTCAATTCCATTAGAAGGATATTAAAGAGGAAGCTCAACGAAAAATGAAATTTCTGTTATCCTTTACTCAAGCTCAAATCGTTTCAAACACTTGTGACTTTCTTTATTCTGTAAAACACAACAGGAGATGTTTGGAAAGAATATTCACATGGTTGTGTTCCACAAACAAAGGCAAGTACTAGTAACCGAATTGTTAACACTTTATTTTTAAAGGACCAATTCTCACTAATTAGTTGCTTATTAGTATGCAGATTACTAGCATATTGGCTTTTTATTAGTACTTAAATCCCATATCAATGCCTTATTCTGTATGACCATATTTTAGATCCCTTAATCCTACCCTATACCTAAACATAGCAACTAGCTTATTAATTATTAACAAGCTGCAAATTAGGAGTTTATTGAGGAAAAAGTCATAGTTCATAGTGAATATGCGTTCCCTATTCTAAAGTGTTACCATCAAAACGTATTCATATTTAAACTTGGTTTCCACAGAATTTAAAAGAAAGTGCTCTTAGAAATACATTATTGGTATTCATATTGGTTGTATATGGTCACAATTAAACAACTTCAGAAAATGTAATGTTTGGTAAAGATCAAGTAAGAGTGATAAAAGTAATAAAATAAAAGTAATTTAAAAAAATTATGTTTTTCCTTTGCGTTTTTCTCATACAGGCAATGTTGTCAAAATGATCCCCATTCACACAGATCCGCAAAAACAGATGACTTAAAGCACCGTATTATGCATGCCAGGCCAGTAATTGGCGATGTCACTTTGAATACACACTCTACACGAATGTGTATTA
>NW_015505949.1:133822-138751 GCF_001515645.1 Sinocyclocheilus grahami
ATGTTCTGAAATCAGAACGATTCAGCTCAAGGTTGTTGCGGCTATAATATACAGTACACAAGCAACACCCTGCAATTGAAATCTTGAAATTTTCTGGGGACGGAAGCTGGATACACAAAAACATAAATATAGGCATATATGCACAAAAAGACACATCAAAAGTCACCATTTAAGCTCATTATCAAGTAGTAATTTTGATTTATTTTTATGTAAAAAAAAAAAAAAAGATAAAACGACACTGAAAGGAAAAATCTCTCACGGTGCTTTCCTGGATTTATGCTTGACTTGGTGGAATAAGTCCGTCTCCTGGGTGCCAGCAGGGTTGAAATAGAGGCTGTGATGAAGTAGGGAAAAGGACAAACTCACTTGATTTTAATAAGGTGTTGTCACAGCAGAGAAGTTGGGTCTGTATCAGTGGAGCCCAGGGATCTGGAGTCATTCCAGCTACTTTAAATACAGCTGTTCTGCCAGAGCCAGATACACTAGCTGTATCAAGGTTACAAAAGTTCCCGGCATATTCATAATAGTGAGCACACAAACTCTAGTGTCTCTGGCTCACCTCATCCGAACTCTCTAACGCTCTCATCTGCACCCATATAACAGTGCAGCTGATAACAGACAATCAGAATGGTGTCTGAAAACACATGTTGCAAGGATTATATATTTATGTATATATATATATATATATATATATATATAGTAACCTAGATTTTTATGTAAATTCACATTTATTTTACATGTGTTCGATTTATAAATATTGTGTATATGTGTGTGTCTCTCACACTCTCTCTCTCTGTATATACACACACACTCACACACACACACACACGTATATATGAATGCACATTTATTGTATATATAATGTATTAGGTATGTAGACAAACTTT
Organism: Sinocyclocheilus grahami; assembly: GCF_001515645.1. NCBI lineage: Eukaryota > Metazoa > Chordata > Actinopteri > Cypriniformes > Cyprinidae > Sinocyclocheilus > Sinocyclocheilus grahami. The sequence goes on from NW_015505949.1 coordinate 134,710, forward strand.
TATTTACTAAGAGAAACTTATAACATCCAAGCGAAAGATATAACACCAACATATCAGAGAAAAAAAAAACAGAATCACCGAGTTGGAAAAAGGATCACCCCCTTGTTTTCAGTTTTTTTTCGAACTATTTTTTTTCTCATTTTGTCTCTCATAGTTGAGGTATACCTATGATGAAAATTACAGGCCTCTCTCATCTTTTTAAGTGGGAGAACTTGCACAATTGGTGGCTGACTAAATACTTTTTTTCCCCACTGTATATATGAATGCACATTTATTGTATATATAATGTATTAGGTATGTAGACAAACTTTTATTTACTAAGACATACTTATAACATACTTATAACATCCAAGCGAAAGATATAACACCAACATATCAAGAAAAAAAAAAACAGAATCACTGAGTTGGAAAAAGGATCACCCCCTTGTTGTCAGTATTTTGTCGAACCACCTTTTGCTTTAATTACAGCCATTAGTCTGTTAGGATCTGTCTCTGTCTCTACTAACTTTGCACATCTAGAATTTGCGATATTTGCCTACTCTTCTTTGCAGAACTGCTCAAGTTCAGTTAAATTTGATGGTGGCTGTTTGTGGACTGCTGGCTGTTGACTTGTGTGTTCTTAAGATTATGTAATGCATTTGATTAATACTGAATAATTTTTTTTATAACACAGCACAAAATGAAAATATTAAAGGTGTGTGTTGTTTAAAAGCATTGTTAGACTGCAAGAGGTATCCAGGACTCATCCCCACAACTAATTTGGTCTCTTAGCCTAGTGTGTTCTCACCCTCCCACTTAACAAGTGGCACCCTAACCAGCTACAGGAGCTAGCTTTAATTAAACAGTGTTAATTATGACAGAGAGGAGGGACACACTCATTATCCCGATAACAGCTGCTCGCAGTAACACTAGCCAACCACCCCCGGAAAGCACATTCAAGATATCTGAAAAGCGTCATAGCACACACACACACTCATAATCAGCTACTGCATATGCACACACACACACCTACACATTCTCCCTTGTACAAACAGAGAGTATTCTGCCACATATGAACTTTCCTTCACATTCAGAGCTCAGGGGGTGTGATGTGTTTTGTAAGGCCGGTGTTTGCGTGTGCGCTAGAAATTCTCCCTTTAAACCCACATCCATTTATTCACTGTAGGGGGGCAAGCTGCTGATTTTCCTTTCAATGAGTCGCATAACCTGCAGCTATTGACTTATAGTTAATGTAAATGTTTTATATATTTAGGGCTATTAATAAGTGGCAAGTAATAATATGGATAAGTATTAATAAACATGAGAAAAGTCAAAGGATATAATCAACGCAAAATGCCCCCATACACGCTGCATGTTATTATATCTAATTTATGTTTTGAATACTTGATTCTGATAGCTCATTTGTGCCATTCTGTGGTCAAATGTTTTTGCATAATGAGCACTGAATTGACTGTTGTCGCCAGCAACCAATTTCCTCCATAGCTGTGCTCTCTTTCTTCTCAACTCTAATCAATATTTCATGCCCATGTATTTATTTATTTTGTAAGTAGCTGTTTAATTAGCAGGATAATGTAAAGTCAGCCAGTCATTTAAATAACTGATGATAATGATTAGTAATAGTAGTAGTAGTAGCATAAAAGTATTAGTAGTAGTAGTGTTGTTATTATTATTATTATTATCATTATTATTATTATTATTACTATTATTACACAGTTTGTCATAATACAATTTATTATAATATCATTATTTGAAAATAATGTATTATTATTATTAATATGTTTGTTATAATAAAATAATTGTATACATGTATTATTATTATTATTATTATTTTGATTAATATTTATCATAATATTATTAATTAAATTAAATGCAATATTGTTATTATTATTATTAAAAATGGAACAGTTTGTTATACCATTGTTTAATAAATATATTATTATTATTTTGATTAATACAATTTATTATAATATTATTATTTTAAAATAAATTAGTAGTAGTAGTAGTAGTAGTAAATCAACAGTTTATCATAATGTAATTTTCAATAAATTAGTTCGTATTTTGATTAATTTAATTTATTAGAATATTATTACTTAAAATGAATTACTACTCTAATAACATTGCAATTAATACAATTATTAATTGTAATTATTTTGGTTACACAATAGTCACCACATTACAATGTTTTTTGTTTGTTTGCTTGTTTTTGTTTATCTTAAGACAGTTTTTCATGCTAAAACTTTTGTATGCATTATTAATGATGATATATTCTGAATAATATTAGATGTATAAACCTGAAGAGAAACATTTTAATCAGAATCAAGCTTTCAAACGTATAACACAAAATCACCCCAACTGGGAATAACATAAGACTTATTTTATTGTATTTTTGGCAAGTGAGTGAGTTCAGATCGATGTATGAAGGAAGCCAGTTCTCCATGAAAGGACGTTTCATTTCAGTAAGAAAACCTCTTTATGCGTCCACTTGCATTTGCCGGGTCCATTGTTCGCAAAACGATCATGACGCTGCTATATCAGCTCATGTTTCATAGAGGCTGGGCGGTGCGATAGCTGAAGCCTGAATCAAAATAGAACCACAAACACCGTCTGACTGAGGCTAATGATGTAGTCACTTCATAAGCCACCTGAATTCTCCACAGAGCACTACTCTGGGAATTGTGTTTCTGTTTTTCGTCTGGCAAAAAGCCACATGATCCGTTCTATGCCAGGTGTTCTTTTTATTTCTCACACGAGCAAAAGTGACCTTTACATCCGCACATTAAAGAGAGGAATTTACCTCCCAGAGATCTTCCGTCCCATCTATTTTTCTTAGGGGTGAAACAAACAAAACAGCTGTCTCACATTTTCCCCTGGATTTCTACTTCTGCCGATGACTACAGTCCATTTTATTTGGACAAATGCACATATAAAAAATCTTTTCCCAAGATTATGATATCTTTATTGGCCCCCAGAATGGCAAAAACTCTTTTTAAGAGTGTACTTGAGAGAGTGGAAAGGAAATAAGTCTGGGATCCTGCTGTTAAAAAGCAGCTCAACGATGCTGGAGAACATAATGTTTAGGACGTTGTTAACTGTGTGAAAGTGTAAATTGAGGCGGCTGTGTTTGATCCCCGAGGTGATAAAGAGCTCAGATCTGTTCTGACTAAAGTGCTTTCAGAAAGTGTTTAGAATGACATTACGTTTGAGAAACTCCAGCAAAGTGATACCATTTACTATGCTGTAATATTGTAGGTGGAATTAAATTCCTATGGCAAGAGCTCCAATAAAAGTAAAGGACAGAAATAAAGTTCCCAGAAAGATGAATGTCCTTCCTGAATGTATTCTACTGGATTCTAAAGTAAATGTGAGTAATGCTTAACTGTGTAAAACCACCGTCATGCAGGGCTGTTTTGGGTGGTTGCCAGGATGTTGCTATGCAGTACCTAAGGTGTTCTGGGTGCTTGTGATTTCTTTGGTTGACAGTCGCTAGCACATTGCTATGAGTTGCTAGCATGTTGCTATATGGTTGCTAGGGTGCTCTGAGCATTTGTTATTGCATTGGTCAGTGGCTGTTGCTGTGCTGTTGTTAGCATGTTGTCAGTGGTTGCTTTTAGCATATTCAGTTAAAAGAGGCCACAGCAAATCTATGATGTTCTGGAGACAAAAATAATAAATAAATGTGTTCATATAACAATATATTTTTAATTTAAAAAAGCATAATGACTGAAAAAAAATACTAATAAAAGAGAATTTATCGAAATATTAGGATCAATTAATCATTCAGTCAATCAATCAATAACCCAAACAAAATAAATGAAATAAAAAATTATAATGAAATGCTAGTGTAAGTGCATTAATTGAAATATTGGAAAATGAATGAATGAATGCATTAATGAATGAATGAATACATATGTGAATAAAAACCTAATAACTCAAATAATATAATATATAATTAAATGCTTTAATTAAATGAAACTGCATTAATTGAAACAGGAAAGAAAGAAAGAAAGAAAGAAAGAAAGAAAGAACCTATACTAAAATTATA
>NW_015505949.1:138969-141168 GCF_001515645.1 Sinocyclocheilus grahami
TTATATATATATATATATATATATATATATATATATATATATATATATATATATTAGTGAAAGTGCACTAATTGAAATATTAGGAAATAAATTAATTAATTCATTCATTCATTCATTCATTAATATGTCTATAAAAAACAAACAAAATTACTAAAATAATATAAATATATTGAAACTTTAGGTAATAACTAAACTAACTAACTAATTAAACAAAGAAACAAACAAATAAATAAATGCTAGAAAATTTTAAATAATTTAATAAATGCTAGTGAAAGTGAATTAATTACATTTTTAAAAAAATGAATAAATAAATATATGATCTTTATAGTATTTATTATATTAACCATATATTAACAATTTTTAATATTAAAAATATTCATTATTATTAAGAATTATTAATATTAAGATCATATAACATGCATGCCTCACCAACATGCCTCACTAACATAACATTATATGAAACATACAAGGCCAAACTGACTGTTGATTAATTCTAATTAAAGACATGAGCCATATTTTTATACCTTGCAAATCGATAATGAAGATTTCACAGCATGCTGCAGCCAGTGCACAATGGAGTCTAGTTGCCATGGTGAAATATGGTTATCACAATGAAAATATGATTTCTATGTTGTAGAGCATTACATTAGATTAGAGGAAAAGTAGAGCATTTTCTGTTGCTCTTAATGTACTGGTTCACACTTCCATTATAATAATGTCACACACTGTCTGCTGGCCATCCATTCATCAATCACTTCCACAATACTTTTCAGACACCCGGAAGGATTTGATGTGTTCCTGACTGATTGATCTATTCTCATTTTGTTTTGTCTCTTTGTAATATCCGTGTTTCAAAACAACGATAGCTGGACATAAGCATTTATGACATTTAAAGGTGCTGTATGTAGGATTGACACCGAGTGGTTGAACTATGTATTGCATATGTATCCAAATTCAAAATATTGGAGAGGGTTTTTTTCACCCGGCCCCTCCTCCTCAGACTTGACACACACAGGTTGCCAGATTGATGACACCAACAGGAACGCGTGCACTTGACGATGAATTAAATTAAATACGCTGTGTTTTCCGCCAACTGGCAACCCGGGGTCCCAAAATACAATTGGGTAAACTGGCAGTGGGCGGGTTTCACAAACCAAAACAGAGACCGATAATCCGGCCCGAATGCACATTTTCAAAGGAGAATAACTGACTGTAGCATTGTTTTTCAGATAAACAAGTATGTTAACTTAGCATGTTTCTTAAATATCTGCAAACATATTATGGTATTTGTATGCTTTAGTAGAGTCAAAAACTTACATACAGCACCTTTAATATTTGTGAAGCTGGAAAATTATGCTTTTCTCACATAAGAAAAGCAGCACTGACAGATTTCTTAAGGCCAATTGAAACTCTCACAGATACATCTAATATTATCTATAACAATTAAAGTAATATCTAACGCGGACTTCTTCAAAGTTTATTTTATTCACAGAGAGAAAAACAGTCAAGTCTTTGTGAATCAAGATTATTTTCGCCTGACAATGAAAAAAACTCAAAAGAGCAAAGTTCAGTGAGTAGTTAGCATTCGTTTTCACTCTCTGACGTGAGATTTTGAGCTTAATGGATTTTATTCCATTATTTTTCCCTCACTTAAGCTGATAATTAAAGCCGTATGTGAGCCGTAAAGCCACAGCTCCTCCGAAGAATTCTTGAGAGATGTGCGCCATCTGCTCCTCCTGTCCATCTCTGCACAACACACCCACCCACAAACACACACACACACACCAGCCGACACATGAATGAGTGTCTGTGTTGAGATTTGAACCCCAGTCCCCTTGTCTGAAATGAAGCAGAAAAGAAAAGTTAGGTATGAACAGACTGGTTGCAGACTAGGTAATCTGCAGCCCTGCTTGATGAATGGTCGTGCCCCGGTGTGCAGAATTATGTTTAGAGCAAAGAATTATATCTATATGAATTAGTCAATCTTCCTATTCGCTGGAAATACTCAGGATAATTATACACTGTAAAATACATTGTACAAGAAAATTTTAATTCATTTTAATTTTAATTTTAATTTAATTAAATATGTTACTTGCCGTTTCTTTGTAAATAATTGGGACATTTACTAGCAAAATTCTGAGGGAAAATTGTATCTACATCATTTTTTATTGTAGTTAATACATTTTTATTATAATTATT
>NW_015505949.1:141178-141889 GCF_001515645.1 Sinocyclocheilus grahami
TTTTTATTATTAATAATGTTGTATGTTGTTTTGTGTGTTACAAAGTGTTGTTATTGTTAACTAAAATGTTGTGTTAATTGTAAAGCTGAAATCAAATAAAATATAAATATTAGGTGAAAAATTTCAAATAACTTTAGATAAAAATTGGAAATGTGCCTTTGGCAACTGACTGAAGAATAATAAGTTTGAGTTGAAGTACCGAAATTACTAAAACTTGAATAAAAATAAATTAAAGCTAAATAAATCATTAAAATAAATGTTAAAATTATTAAACGTTAAAATAATAATCACACAAGTGACAAAATAAAATAAAATAAAAAATATAACTAAAACCTAAATGTATACTGAAATTAAAATGAAAACTGAAAATAAAAAAGCTAATTCCTTTTAATACTATAATAGTATATAAATAATACAAAAAACACTATTCTAATCTCAACATCTGCATCATTTTGCATTTATAAAAAAATGAACTACTGTCAATTAGTGTTTTTAAAATTATTTATTATGTATAATAAACCATTATTAATTTTATTAATTTTTTATTTTATATTTCTTTCTTTCTTTCTTTCTTTCTTTCTTTCTTTCTTTCTTTCTTTCTTTCTTTCTTTCTTTCTTTCTTTCTTTCTTTCTTTCTTTCTTTCTTTCTTTCTTTCTTTCTTTCTTTCTTTCTTTCTTTCTTTCTTTCTTTCTTTCTTTCTTTCTTTCTTT
>NW_015505949.1:144186-187452 GCF_001515645.1 Sinocyclocheilus grahami
TTTTTATTATTAATAATGTTGTATGTTGTTTTGTGTGTTACAAAGTGTTGTTATTGTTAACTAAAATGTTGTGTTAATTGTAAAGCTGAAATCAAATAAAATATAAATATTAGGTGAAAAATTTCAAATAACTTTAGATAAAAATTGGAAATGTGCCTTTGGCAACTGACTGAAGAATAATAAGTTTGAGTTGAAGTACCGAAATTACTAAAACTTGAATAAAAATAAATTATAAATCATTAAATCATTAAAATAAATGTTAAAATTATTAAACGTTAAAATAATAATCACACAAGTGACAAAATAAAATAAATATAACTAAATAACTAAAACCTAAATGTATACTGAAATTAAAATGAAAACTGAAAATAAAAAAGCTAATTCCTTTTAATACTATAATAGTATATAAATAATACAAAAAACACTATTCTAATCTCAACATCTGCATCATTTTGCATTTATAAAAAAATGAACTACTGTCAATTAGTGTTTTTAAAATTATTTATTATGTATAATAAACCATTATTAATTTTATTAATTTTTTATTTTATATTTCTTTCTTTCTTTCTTTCTTTCTTTCTTTCTTTCTTTCTTTCTTTCTTTCTTTCTTTCTTTTTTTTTTACACTCCTGGTCACTGTTTTCCATATTTGTCCTTTTGTGTTCCATCAAAAAAAAATAACAGCATGTGGAGTTGGAGTGAGATTCATTTTTTTTAATAAGAATTTTATTTTTAAAATTATTTATTATGTATAATAAACCATTATTAATTTTATTAATTTTTTATTTTATATTTCTTTCTTTCTTTCTTTCTTTCTTTCTTTCTTTCTTTCTTTCTTTCTTTCTTTCTTTTTTTTTTTACACTCCTGGTCACTGTTTTCCATATTTGTCCTTTTGTGTTCCATCAAAAAAAAATAACAGCATGTGGAGTTGGAGAGAGATTCATTTTTTTTAATAAGAATTTTTAATTTTGGCTAAACTGAAAATGACTTTTGTGCACAATGACAATTTGTCAGGTTTAGATCCATTTATCTGCTTTGTTAATAGTGTACACAGTGTTCTTCAGTATGGCAGATTCAGATTAGGCTGTTACCCTTCAAGCCAAATCAGCTTCATTCAGTCAATTGCGATTTCATGCATTAATAGCATGTTTAAACGCTGTTTCTCCCACACTTCCTGTTTTGCCTGAGGTCTTGTCCGATGAAGCAGTGGCCCTTTGAGGCCCAGGCCATGAGCTTTCTGTTTTAATGCCTCACTTCACTCGGCCTCTCAAGGAAACAGTTCACGTCTGTGACCGCCAAATGAAATATATCGATACCTCTGGGCTGACGGCCGTATGAGCCTATTCGATTCCTCAGCAGCCCTCAACCAATTCCTCATGTTTAATCATTTCTCTGGCCTTCATCTGCCCCTGCAGGGTCACCGTCATTAATTACTCTTCAGCAGGGCAGTAGCAAAAACACTTGGGAAAATGGTGACAGTAATCGTATAAACCGCTGGACCGAACAGCTGAATATAGCTTCCAATGGCCATAGGTGCCAGGGTTTGAGATCTAGACCAGAAGGGCATTGGGGTTTTTGTTCATTTTGTTTTAAAGTCCTTTTTTTGATATCATAATAAAAATTGATTTATCTTTGTAATTAACTACATGAAGGAATCGATTTGTGTATGTATTATATTCTGTTATGCTCAGTCTAGTCGTTCTGAATATTGACAGGTAATAAGCTTCATACAGCTTCATACACTCAATTACAATATCATGCATTAATTGTGCTTAAAGCTCTGTCGGCTATGAAACACATCCATCATTAAGGCATTTTAATTTTAAACCATTGTTCTGGTCAAAATACGAGTTCAATATCCATAACAACACTTCCTCAACTGAAAAGTCGATCCCTTTTTGTTCTTTCGCATCAAAATGTGAGCTGTTTTGGACTGTTGTTATTGTTATTATGGACTATGGATTGGTATTTTGGTCAGAAGCAATGGTTTGAAGGTAAAAATGTCTTAGTCATGGATTTGTTTCTTACAAACACACAGATGTTCAAGTTGTGTGGATTACTTGTGGATTGTTGTGATGTTTTTATCAGCTGCTTGGACTCTCATTCTGACGGCACCCATTCACTGCAGATGATCCAAATCTGTTCTGTTGAAGAAACAAACTCACCTACATTTTGGATGGCCCAAATTGTAAGCAAACGTTTGTTTTGAGTAAACAATTACTTTAATGCATGATTCATAATTGCACAATATTCCCAGGACAAAAATGTAATAACCTCCCCAAATTATAAAGCCTGTCTACTTTTAAACCCCACCCACACCAATCAATCCATGATGGATAAAATCAAGTCTTGCCCATTTCCCTGTTTCACTTAGAAATGTAACATTATGTAAGTAAAATGAGATGAAGGTTACATTTCAAGTTGACTTTAAATACTATTTGAGTGTTCACTTTGTACCTGCACTTGCCATATAAATCTGCAACATTATCTTGAGTCAATTCTTCATAATCTTCATTCTGTATCATTCAAATTCTTGAGTCAATTCTTCATAATCTTCATTCTGTCACATTCAAATTTGCAAGCAAAAAACAACATGCATGTAACACCGCTTTTGGCACTCTAAAGTTTCTACTGTTGTCTGCTGTTAGTCTATTAAGCAGAAGGTTACACAGAATGTGGAAATGCGATTAAAACAGCCATTATGATTAATCTGACAGAACCTCAAGATGAGACACTCACACAAAATGTAAATTGCTACACAAGAGAAGCTTCAACTTTTTGTTTCCTATTTTAAAGACTGTATGTTAGACTAGAATGAATTTCCATGATGGTCCAGGCTGGTTTATACCGGTTTAGTGAGGCAGGCAGACCTACATATCCATGTTATTCTCAAGCAAAACTTGCTGCAAAATCTGTTTTACCAGTCTTAAGCTAGTTAAAAAGCCGAGCATGCAAGAAGTCAAGCAACTAAGGTATTTTAAGCACAATGTGAGAAAATCATGAGAAAATTTATTTTTAGTTAAGCTCTTTCATTATTCTACATATTTCTTCAACTTTTGCCTCACGGGAAGTCTACACATTCATGCCACCCGCCCGCTCAAAAGTATATCCAGCCGATTACATACCCTAAGCAACCGATGAATATTTCACACCAGCTACAGGCCGAGGAGGAATATGAATACAGATGTCACTCAGTTGTCAAGCTCTCTCCAACGCTTCTGCTGTACTGCCACAAAGACGCCACACACATTCTCAGTGGATCCCGCCTGAGGCAACGTGCCATCTGCCGTCTATCTATAGCGCTGAGAAATATTTTAAGATTTTATGCTTCTGCACCCCATTAACAATTGCCTCTGTGACAGGCTACATCTACACCTGAACTGCTGAGGCTGCAGAACCTACATCTCCATGTAAATATTCACATAATATAGGCTTTTGTTTTATATTAGGTGCAACTTGTAGCTGTGTTTTTACATAATGACTTCCAAGGCACAAAATTATGAATGCATAATGATATCAGGGCTGTAAATGATATGCTAACAAGCTGTTTGAACCTCTTATAGGGCATTGTGATGGCTACCTTATTGAGTACATTTTATGTACACTTGGCCTCATGAATGTGTCTCTGCAAAACAGAAATAAATCTGATCTATTTTTTCACTTTTGAGATAATGCTAATTCTGAGCTTCTTTGTGGCTTTGAAACATCTGTATGTTGTCGTAGGCACAATTTGAAGGAGTGAAATGTATCTGGCCTGAACAACCAAGCCTTGTGTATCTCAAATCACCTCCTGTTAGGATTGAAATCAGTCTTGAATGAGTCTTGGAGGGTGTTGACAATTGTTTTTTCTTGACTAGATATCTATCAGATCAGTAACAAAATAAAGACACACTGAAATTGAAATTCTGGCCATTGCCGATAAATGGGCAATATTTTATATAGATAGTGTCAGGGGTCCGGGCCCTGTGTTTCTCCCTCTCACCACCAGAGGTCGCCATCTCCCTTCCTCCCGGACTCCATTCCCCAGACTCCACTCACCTGTCACTCATTACACCCTCAGCTGTTCCCCATTGTCACAGACTATATATTCTCCTCTCACTCACCAATCTGCCTGGCTGAATTAATTGTAATGGTAGTTGTATGTCTTGTTGTAGTTTGTGGATGTAAGCACTTTCTGTTGCCGTATTTGTATCCCGGTCCAGTACTTGGTTGAGTTGTTTTTCATATCTTGTTTGATCTGTTTCTGTTTTGCTTTGTCTGTTTTTGTTTATTAAATCTAGTTTCTCCTGCATTTGGACCCTGACCCTGTTTTTCCTGCTCCCTTACCGCACCGTGACAGAATTCAACCAGCAGACATGGGTCCAGCAGGGAAATTCTTCAACATCCGTCAGGGAGACCAGAGTATTGAGGAGTACGCCAGGGACTTCTTTGGAGTGGCTCATCGGTCGGCAATGGAAAAGACCTGCCTCATGGTCATCTTCTGGGGAGGCCTGGCCAAGCCCTTTAAGTCCATGATGCCATACTGTGTCCACGAGGAGTCGCTGGAGGACTACATTAACCTGGCTCTGAATTTGAGCGGCTCAACCTTCAGGGTGGAGTTAGCTGTGGAGCCCGCTCACAACTCTCCCGAAGCAGCAATCCAAAGGGCGTCAGAGGCCTCGTCTGCCGCAGCCAGTACCTCACGCCCGTTCCCGGAGTGTCCCGGGCTGATACGCAGCATGCAGGAACCCCCGCTGATGTCAGTGCGTGGTCTGCTTGCGGTCCTCCCAAGACAGCGGTGTCCGCTCACAAAACTCCCAAAGAGGCGGTGTCTGTTCACAGTTCCCCAGAGTTGGCGAGGCCCACTCACAAGGCTTCCAAAGCGGTGGTGGCCGCTTACAGTCCCCCAAGTCGGTGGTGTCCGCTCGCAAAACCCCTGAGGCAGCTATGCCCGCTCACGATCCTCCCAAGGCGGTGGTGCCCCCTCACAATGCTCCCGAGGCAGAGGTGCATGCTGATGTTCTCTCTGAGGCGGCGGAGCTCGCTTCAGGCCTTCCCGAAGTGGCAGAGCCTGCTGATGTTCCCTCCGAGGTGGCAGAGCACGTTTCAGGCCTTCCCGAAGCGGCGAAGCACGCTGATATTCCCTCCGAGGCGGCGGAGCTCGCTTCAGGTCTTCCCGAAGTGGCGGTGTCCGCTCATAGTTCCCCCGAGGTGGCGGCGTCCGCTCACAGTTTCCCCCAAGGTGGCAGTGTCCCCTCACAAAGCTCCCGAGGAGGTGGTGTCCGCTCACAGTTCCCCCGAGGCGGTGGTGTCTGCTCACAAGTCTCCCGAAGCGGCGGTGTCCGCTCGTACTTCCTCACTGAAGCTAAGCAGGCCAGAGCCTGGTCAGTACACTGGTGGGAGAACATTTGTGAAAATGTAGCCTGCTGCTGCAGCTATTTTTACTCCAGCCAGCAGGGGGTGATCATTACCTGGCTTGAATTGGTGCAAAAGTCCTAGTGTAATGACGCGGATTTTAGACTGTGAAAAGGAGCATCCTGCAGATGAGGCATTAAACTGGCCTCCTGACATTCTTTTGTCATGAATTCCCCACCTCAGTTACGAATTTGACTTTGTTTTAATTTTGAAGCTGGTAGCACATTCTGATGGCTGGTCAGCCGTTGTGAAAAACTAGCTTGCTGCTGGACCTAGTTTTAGTCCGGCCAGCAGGGGGTGCTCATTCCTTGACTTGTATGGGTGCAGAAGTCTTAGTATAATGAATCGGACTTCAGAATGTAAAACGAAGCAACTTTCTGATAAAGCGTTAGACTGGCACCTGTAAAATTGAGTGTCGTTCAGATGAGGCATTAAACTGGCCTCCTGACATTCTGTTGTCATTAACTCCCCACCTTAATCATGAATTTGACCTCATTGTTTAAGCTGGTAGCACATTCTGATGGCTGGTCGGCCGTTGTGGAAAACTAGCTTACTGCTGGAGCTAGTTTTAGTCCGGCCAGCAGGGGGTGCTCATTCCCTGACTTGTATGGGTGCAAAGGTCTTAGTATAACGAATCAGATCCTGGTCAGTGCACTGGTGGGAGACCATTTGTGAAAATGTAGATTGCTGCTGCAGCTAGTTTTAATCCAGCCAGCAGGGGGTGATCATTCCCTGGCTTGAATGGGTGCAAAAGTCCTAGTGTAATGAAGCAGACTTTAGACTGTGAAAAGGAGCATCCTCTAGATGAGGCATTAAACTGGCCTCCTTATATTCTGTTGTCATTAATTCCCCAGCTTAATCATGAATTTGACCTCATTGTTTAAGCTGGTAGCGAATCCTGATGGCCGCATTGAGCTTGTCAGTATGCACTACCCTTCTATTAGAGCAGCTTTATTAAAGCTCAGGGTATGAATGCAGCTGTGGCATGCAATAGGCAGAGTCTGGTTCCTCACTAAAGCTAAGCAGGCCAGAACCTGTTCAGTACACTGGTGGGAGACCATTTGTGAAAATGTAGCTTGCTGCTGCTGCTAGTTTTAGTCCATCCAGCAGGGGGTGATTATTCCCTGGCTTGAATGGTTGCAAAAGTCCTAGTGTAATGATGCGAACTTTAGACTGTGAAAAGGAGCATCCTGCAGATGAGGCATTAAACTGGCCTCCTGACATTCTGTTGTCATGAATTCCCCAGCTCAGTTACGAATTTGACTTTGTTTTAATTTTGAAGCTGGTAACATTCTGATGGCTGGTCGGCCGTTGTGAAAAACTAGCTTGCTGCTGGAGCTAGTTTTAGTCCGGCCAGTAGGGGGTGCTCATTCCCTGATTTGTATGGGTGCAAAAGTCTTAGTATAAGGAATCGGACTTCAGAATGTAAAACGAAGCAACCTTCTGATAAAACGTTAGATCGGCACCTGTAAAAAGGAGCGTCGTTCAGATGAGGAATTAAACTGGCCTCTTGACATTCTGTTGTCATTAATTCCTCACCTTAATCACGAATTTGACCTCATTGTTTAAGCTGGTAGCACATCCTGATGGCCGAATTGAGCTTGTCAGGATGCGCTACCCCTCTATTAGAGGAGCTTTTTTAAAGTGTTTGCTATGAACGCAGCTGTGGCATGCAGTAGGTAGAGTGTGGTTCCTCCCGGACTCCATTCCCCAGACTCCATTCACCTGTCACTCATTACACCCTCAGCTGTTCCCTATTGTCACAGACTATATATTCTCCTCTCACTCACCACTCTGCCTGGCTGAATTAATTGTAATTGTAATGGTAGTTGTATTTATAGTTGTATGTTCTGCGTGCAAGCACTTTCTGTTGCTTTATTTGTATAAAGCAATGGTCCAATTCTTGGTTGAGTTGTTTTTCATATCGGAATGAGCAAATTTTCAAAAATGAGTTCTCTTCATTTTCACATTCTACATTAAAATACCTTCAAAATTATATATAATTGGTTGGAATCAGACAAAAATGACTGAGCTACAGCCGTTTGAAGGCGATAGAGTCAGCAAAGTCAATTTTGAGAAAAATCGAGTTAAAGTTTTCTGAAGGTTCCAAAGCAAAATCACAGAGCAATGTTGCATATTTTCCTCCAATTCTTTTCTTAAAGTGCCCCTATTATGCCATTTTTATGGTTCCTAATATTGTTTTGGGGGTCTCCAACAATAGGATTACATGCATGCAAGGTCAAAATACGCTTTTGTTTTCTCAAAATATATGTATTTAATATCACCACAATTTCAAGCGATTCTCAAACGATTCGTTCGAAGCAGTTCAAAGATTCACAGCTGTGGCATGCAGTAGGTAGAGTGTGGTTCCTCCCGGACTCCATTCCCCAGACTCCATTCACCTGTCACTCATTACACCCTCAGCTGTTCCCTATTGTCACAGACTATATATTCTCCTCTCACTCACCACTCTGCCTGGCTGAATTAATTGTAATTGTAATGGTAGTTGTATTTATAGTTGTATGTTCTGCGTGCAAGCACTTTCTGTTGCTTTATTTGTATAAAGCAATGGTCCAATTCTTGGTTGAGTTGTTTTTCATATCGGAATGAGCAAATTTTCAAAAATGAGTTCTCTTCATTTTCACATTCTACATTAAAATACCTTCAAAATTATATATAATTGGTTGGAATCAGACAAAAATGACTGAGCTACAGCCGTTTGAAGGCGATAGAGTCAGCAAAGTCAATTTTGAGAAAAATCGAGTTAAAGTTTTCTGAAGGTTCCAAAGCAAAATCACAGAGCAATGTTGCATATTTTCCTCCAATTCTTTTCTTAAAGTGCCCCTATTATGCCATTTTTATGGTTCCTAATATTGTTTTGGGGGTCTCCAACAATAGGATTACATGCATGCAAGGTCAAAATACGCTTTTGTTTTCTCAAAATATGTATTTAATATCACCACAATTTCAAGCGATTCTCAAACGATTCGTTCGAAGCAGTTCAAAGATTCAGTCTCTCTAAAACCCTCCTTTCCATGAGCCTACTCTGCTCTGATTGGTCAGATGGACCAGTCTGTTGTGATTGGTCTATGGCGTGCAGTGCATTTCGGAAACGATACACCTATTTCAATTGTTCTGTATTTTGAAAGCTCTATAGAAAATATAAACATCTATTATTTGTCATGCTTACAGGTTGTGATTCACTGGAGCAGCTGGTCTAGATAAACAGAATACTGATCCATCTTTCAACAGCAAAAGTTTTGTGAATCCCGCGTTGAACTCCCCAAGATTAGAGAAGCAGTCGTCAGTAGAATGACGTGTTTGTGGGCGGGTTCAAGTTGTATGCTGCCGGCCAACGTAGAACATAGCCGCGCATTATGCAAATGTGTTACTCTGTGATGTGTAGCCGCCACGGAAGTGGGATTACTAAAGACTCGTTTCAGCTGTTCAGAGTCAATTCTTTATTTTGGGAGACAATAACTTTATTTATCGTTCACTTTCAGCTGCAAATTTGCAGATTGTTTACATTCACATACAGCTACATTACACATTGCATGAAAGGCAATATTGGAAATGGCATAATAGGGGCACTTTAATAATAATTACTTTATTATTAATCACAATATAACAGTTTTTATGTTATCTTTGTTATTAAAAATAAGATAAAAAGATGCAAATAAACTGTAGTTTAATCAAGAGTATCGAATGATTCTGTCTTTTCTTTTAATGTTTGATTAACATCGAAACAGATCAATATTGTGCCCTACTGTAATGCATGGATCTAATATAATGATACACATTAGATTTTTCCCCAACCATTAACTAAACGTTCATGTAAGACATAACAGATTATGTTTCGTTTTGTTTTCATCAGCATGGGTTTGAAAATCATATTTTACTGGTTCAGACTCATGTCATACAGAATTCACTATGAATATTCATAAAGCTGGAATGCTGCACTTTGCAACGATATATCACCAGAAGTGAGCAGAGAAAAAGGTACTCCTCTCTGAAAACGTACAAATAAAGACAATTTTAGATGTTTAATTACTATTTGAAGCATTGGGATCACTAGAAGAGGGCTTAATGAACTCATTTTTTGTGAAAACATCAAATTCAACCAAAACTGACATTTTTCACTTCTTTTGCCTGTAACTAAATTTTAGATGGTGCACATTCCGACTCATTTTGCGTTTTCCCTCACCCTGTCAAAGGGGATAGAAGATATAAGGACTGTTTTGAGTTTGTCTATGTGGAATGAGAGACCAGACTGTACAAGACATCTGCTCTGGCACTGCTAATAGATGTCTCTGTAAACAAGAAGGCTGAAGTGTACTTCTGTAACTCAAAGACATCAAAAGTAGACTACTTATTTGATCAGCCTCGAATCCAACAACTTGAAAATAATTGAAAATATTAATAAAAAATTATAATTAATTGTAAATTAATTATATCATACTATACAAAAGAAATAATAAAATATATAATTACATAATATTTTGTATCATATTTGCATGTAAAGACATTAGAATTTTGCTTTAAAGAGCAGGTCATATGGGTTTTTGAAAAATATCTCTTTTGCAGTTTATAACGTAGTTATCCTTAAATAAAAACAACCAGTAAAGTTGTTAATCAAAAAAGTGCACGATAAATAAAGATATTGTCTCTCAAAAGAGAGAGTCGATTCTGAATCGCCTTAACGAGTCGTCATATTTTCGAATCTTTTGCCTGTTACCGGTATACGTCACTGGGTAACAAATTTGCATAATCCCCGCCTGCCCGCGAGTCTGACCTGCCCACAAACACTTCCGCTAGTTAGTGTGTTTACATCATGCTAAGAAGAGCTGTGTTCAAGGATACCACAGAAATACAATTCGAACCTTTTGTTGTGTGCATGTCATTTTACCAAGGACTGCTTTTCTAATCTTGGCTTTTATGTTCGTTGGATTCTATCTTCTTAATTTGGACTAACAAGCTCTCCGAAGCACAACCTGTAAGTACGATTGATACGTCATGTGTACATTTTTAATTGAGTGCTCAAAATATAAAGTTTTTGTGCTAATATGTGATGTACACCTAGTGCAGCTTTAGGTTTCCAGGTAAAGCACCACGATATGATCTTACTGAATTAGTTCTGATAATTCGCTGTGAACCCACTATTTCCTAAGAATGTGTCGATTAATGTAGACTGCCGTTGTTCTAATTACTTAGTTTAATAATAAAGAATGTAGCCGGGCCATGCACAGACATTTTGAGGGGCAGTGGCCCAAACCAAAAAATGGGCACTAGGGGGGTGGGTGCTTATTAATACAAATTATCCAGTTGTTACAAATATACAATTAAAAGAGAAGACAGCACACTCTGTAATAATTTCAGACTTTATTATAGATGTTTTGATAAGAATGGGCTGTCCCTCACACTCTGAGCCTGCTTCTGCCTCATCATCAATGGAAGTAGGGGAGAGTGGGGTAAGTTGAGCCAGTGGGTAAGTGGAGCCACTCCCCCGTTTCTTGGCAACTGTAAATTTTTACAGTCATGTGACCATGTTTTTTGGAACCACCCATCATTTCTGCCAGACTGTGAAAAGGAGAAACACATGGGGGGAATGGAAGGCACCCTTTTACTTTTTAAAAACAGTTTTTGGCTTGTCAAAGTAAAAATTTAGCATAACAGATGTGATGGTTGTAACATCAAAGCAAATTTATCCAGGTTTTATTGTATTTATGATACATATAGGTGATTTAGCAACATATAAAACCATGCAAATCATTTAGCTAAATATTAGCCTGAAATGGTACGCAACAGTAGCTATTTTTTCCAAAATAGCAGCTATGGGGCAAAGTGAGCCAAATGCTGTGGGGTAAATTGAGTCAGCATTTTAACTTAACCCACCATAAGGCACTGAAGTTAAAGGTCCCATATTGTCAAAACTGTATTCAGTGTTGCAACAACGTTATCATTTAGTCATGCACAACTCTTTGGCCGTTCAGAAATCTGTAATTATACATTTTTAATGATAAGTTCTTAATATACCGGCTAAACAAACTGTACACCCAAACAGATTAAGTGACACTCAGTAAAAACACAAAAAAACATACCTGAATTTGCTGTGAAAGTGCTGTTTTATCTTTCCCCCACAAAGCTTTGTCATGAATGTAATGCCCATGAGGAGGTTGTTCATGATGTTGATGATGATAATGAGGATGATGAAACTTACAAAGAGGGCAAAGGAGATGAGAAAAAAAGGAAAGAACATGATGTTGATGATGACAGCAGTGATTATGACAGTGGAAAATGCCTCACGCTGAGACTGAGATTTGCATTGCTAGGAGGCAAATGGTTGTTTCAAAGAACGTTTCCCACAGTAACCTCGATTTCTCATTGATCAAGCATTCAGCTCTTTTCCATGCACAGTCTTTAGGAACAGATAGAGATCTTAATGTACAAAGAGCAATGATGGGACTGAAGACGGAGTGGGGGTCAGGCTGGTGAGGATCAGGTCATTTCCCTCCCGTGCAGGAGACCTCCTGTGTACAAGCTAGTTTTCTCTCTTTAAGCGGCTATGGATACTGATGTTAGTCACAGTGTTGGGGAAGGTAATTTGAAAGTTCATTTTAGTTTGGCAAGCTACACAATACCCATAGTCTAAACTACTTTAGTAAAGATACTCTTAAAAATCTCAGATATTTTTCAGACTGGCTTCAAACTGCTTCACAGCACTGATTCGGCTCTCCTAAAAGTTCTAAATGGTATTTTAATGACTACAGACACTGGTGACACTATAGCTGTTGTGCTTTTAGATCTGAGCTCAGCTTTTGATTTCGTTAACCACAAGATTCTCTTATCTCGACTGGAGCGGTCAATTGGTATCACAGGTACGGTACTTAAATGGTTCCAGTCCTTCCTATCCAATATAAGTCTTTCAGTTAGTTTAGGTGCTCATTCGTCTTCAGCGACTCACCTCACCCGCGGCGTACCCCAGGGATAGATGCTGGCACTTCTATCATTCTCGCTATACATGTTACATTTAGAACTTATGAGTAGATTTGGTGTGTCTTACCACTGTTACGTGGATGAGACCCAACTCTACATACCCATAAAACATAAAGATAGACTCGCACATAGGAGATTAGAAGCATGTCTTCATGAACTTAAATTGTGGCTCACTAACAATTGTATGTTGTCAATGTTAACAATGTTAATAACAATGTCAATGTTATTGAATGATGATAAAACCCAAATTATCCAATTTGTTCCAAATTAGCTCTCTAACAGAAATTGTACTGACCTCGGTACTCTCTCATCATACCTTACCTCCAACGTTAAAAATTTAGCATTTTATCTTGACAGTAGTCTTAAACTAGACAAACAAATCAATCGCATAGTTAGCACCATCTTTTATCATCTATGCCAGTTAGCCATAGTCAAATCATTTTTACTGTAAGTAGAGAAAGCTTTGAAAAATTTATTCACACTTTTATTTCCACATGACTTGACTACTGTAAGTCATATGTCGGCTACCTCTCTCCTCAATTTCCCGTCTCCAAATGGTCCAAAATGATTTTTCAAAATTTTAGTATTGGTTTAGAAAGCTTATTGCAATCAATCCCCCAATTACCTCTCTGACCTAATTGTCAGCCACAACCCACTTAGATCAAGAGATCTACCTCTCTTGTCTGTCCCACGATCTCGCTTGCAATGCAGGGGTGATCGAGCTTTCGCAGTGGCTGGCCCTATGTTGTGGAACAACTTACCTCGTGTTAGAGCTGCTTCTACATTAGCTAAATTTAAATCCATGCTTAAAACTCACATTTTCTCTTGTCCTTTCAACCTTTTGTAATTCTATTGTGTTTCCAGTTTTTATTATTTGTTTTTACTGTTATGTACGTTCTGCCTATGTTTTGGAACTTCCTTAATGTCAGGAGAGCAGCTATGATGCCTTAAAATGCTGCCTACGTAGGGAGCTGTCAGACAAAATGCATTTATCTGCTTAGTCACTCTGTGGGGAGTGAATACTTTGAGAACATCTTCAGACTAGAAATATGATGCGGTACTGTTGTCGTTAGAAAATTTATTTTTATTTGTACTGACACCTTAATGTTGGGCTGAGAAAGAGAAAATCCGAAGGCAAGACTCGCCTCAGCTGGGACTGTTTGAGTAGTTGGTGGAGAAGTGAGTTTTAAAACTGACATGGCAAGCTTGAGTGCCTTAACACGAGGCAAATCAAATCCTCAATAGGCCATTAGAGGATGATAAGCCCTGTCTCAATTGTTTCATTTAAGTGAATAAAACTTGCTTAGCTGTCACCTGTCAAGCCAGCTGTGCTTGATACCTAAACCTGATTAACTGCGGGAAATTAGCTAATCAAGGTGTCGGTGTTGTCTTATCTCTCCAAGTCTCTTCACTTTAGCATAGCAGATAGTCAAGCCTGAGTTTGAGAGCTCAAACTGGGTTTAATCTAGACTCATTACTCGCATCACCAGTGAGAGATGCCGTGCAGCTGGCAATGTTATGCCAATATCTTATTAGCATGTCATGTACTCAGACCAGATACATCAAAAACACATTAGCATTTCCCGATTTTTCCTTGCAGTTGATCTCAGAGCTCGATAACATCCCAGAGAGTATCCACTTCATATTGATCATAAGGATCGTAAGGTTTGAAAGAGACTTTGGAGGTCCCAAATGTCAACCGAGCAGTCCTTTTTTAATAACTATTATTTGCTATGCTAATGTCATTTCTGTCTGCTAAGCCAGCTAGACCCACTGCTCCGGATGTGTGTTCACGGTGTGTGTGTGTTCACTGCTGTGTGTGTGCACTTTGGATGGGTAAATGCAAAGCACTAATTCCGAGTATGGGTCACCATACTTGGCCACATGTCACGTCACACACTAGATAGCATGATCCTTTGAGCCCCCTGCTGGTAGATGGTGCAACTACACCTGGACCCTCAAATTGGTGGCGGACTAACTTCGAGAGAGATGTTGGGAAATGAGTGAAAATGCTTACATCACCTTTAACGGTTAAGATTATGTTAATAGATCTGCAATCATGATTAAATGTTACAGCTCCTATTCGTTCCCACGAATCATCTGGCACAGAAATTAAATACTGTGCCCATTCGAACACCATTAGTCACGTTGTGCAGCAGAATGTGTAGAGCAAAGCCCTATGCATTGTAAAATGATTCAATCTTCCGGTTGCTTTCTTGTCATGAGGAAAATATCGCTGTCTTGTGGCGGTAGCAAGCTTGCTAAAATTTAGATTTGCAAAGATGTGTGGAGATGAAAGTGAACACACGTTTCCTTTCATATTACTATCAAAGGCAGAAGTCCACGGTAGAGCTGAAAGATGGACTCTCACAACATCCGCAAAAAGACAGCCCATTGTTTTATGGTGGATTTATTCATTGGATCCCTAATTTGTTACTGTGCAGCCTTCATAGTCGTCGCTACTGCAATACTCTCAAGCTCAGTTTTCTAATATTTGTGCAGGAATAGTACAGCATATCATGTGATTGTTGTATTATGCATCATTACGCATTATTTCTAGGGGCATGGTGCTCATTAAAATCACTTTTTTATTGCTTTTACAATAGGCTTCGTTGAGCTGGAAAAAGATTGGTTTTTTTTTCTTCTTAGGGTTGAATCTTTTCTTTTTAGCTAGTCTCATTTTCTTATGTTTATTTTTGTATCTCAAGAGAGCAGACATTCCAAAAATGTTTCAAAAGCTGTATAAGATTTCTTCTGAATGTTCAAATGAGATGAAACAAACTAAAATATTTGTAATGATTAGGCCTACCCAGTGTAGCGGTCTCATTTGAAGTCGTACCTCACCTAACAATCATATAGACAACTACTGTAAATCTGTTGTGGGCGGGTACCAGGGCATTGCTATTCATTTGTTAAAAGTATAGTTCGCCCAAAAATGAAAATGTGCTGCAAATATACTCTGCTTCAGGGCATCCAACAAGTATATGAGTTTGTTTCATAATTTGAACAGATTTGGAGAAATGTGAGCATTACATCACTTGCTCACCAATGGATCATCTGCAGTGAATGGGTGCCGTCAGAATGAGAGTTCAAACAGCTGATAAAAACATCACAATAATGCACAAGAAATCCGCATGACTCCAGTCCATTAATTAACGTCTTGTGAAATGAAAAGCAGCATGCTTGCAATAAACAAATCCATCATTAAGCTGTTTTTAACTTCAAAACGTTGCTTCTTGTTCAAATACAAGTCCTCTATCCATTGCTTTCTCAGTTCTTGTTTCTCGCAGTTACCTTTTCTTTTTTTTTCTGCAGTCGAAACAGTATTTCATTGTTTGGGAAGCCTGTTTAAAAATAAAGTACTTGTACTTGTAATCCCATTTGGTGACAATACTAAAACAGAAGTGACACACTTCAACTTAAAATACAATGTTAAGTCAAAATATACCCGATTTACTTTCCCTTAAGGTTTGCAAAAGGAGCATTTTACAATAATACAAGTTTTCATACAATCTGCTTAGGGCCTTCTAAGCTTTTTTAAAATAAAAATTCTCTGTTTTTGTATGAAACTAATTATAAAAATTCAAACAAATTCATAAAAATGTACAATTTTTATGGTTTCTCATGTGATCGGGTTGTGGAGTTCTGACACTTTGTCTATATGAGATTTTCCAAACCTTCAGATGTGAAATACTGTGACTATGTTGAAACTTATTTGACTAAACACTATTGAGAACGATCAATATTTTAGTCTGATTTTATCCTAAACACCAGGCTCTTCTCAGATATGAATAAATAATAGGCTACATATATCCATCAGGGAAAAAATGTAAATCAGAACGATTATAAAAGTGATAACACATCATTCCTTAACAAGCCACTAGATTTAAGGTACCATCCTTGCTTCATAAAAACATTGCATCCAGTGAAATTGTGTCCCAGTCCGGCACTGAGCATAAGATTAAACAGTTTTTTCAGTTGTTACTGTTTTGACCCACAGTTTACAGCAAATACTGGCTATCAGACATTCTTCACCCAGCAACAGCATGCTAGCCATTTGCGGAAACACCTGATAAACACAACCTCTCATCCCCGTCCATTAAATACTGCTCTTGTCCAGATGTTCTCTGCAGATGTTTGGTACTCTGTCCTAGGGTGGGACTCAAGCTGACAACTTGGATTAGTGATGGACACACAAGCAAGGGGTTTCCCTGTCATTTGGGATGCAGATAGAGGGCTAGCGACCGCGTCTCACATCCCTCACTCCTCGCTTCCCCCTCACAGATGCACAGCAGCAGGCAGACTCCATTAAATAAGTCTGACTTCATAAAGCTGACAGACTCGCTCTGCAAAACGTTTCAACAGCACAAGCACATTAGGGGAGTTCCAGGTTGTGCCGATGGGATGCAGGATTAATCACAGGCAGCGCCGTGAGCAAGCGCATGAGTAGGCCCTATTCTTTAATACATCAGATGCTTCCCACTAAAAGTGTCGGTTTGATTTAGAGATAGTAAATATGATTTGTTCAGAAGTGTTGGCGGAAAGCGGCGAGTCTAAAATTTAGTTTGAGAAAAGGCCGGATATTATGATAAATGATTCCGAGACAGAAGCATAGGAGACTGGAGTGGTGTGCTTGCAGTGTTCTAGAAAATAAATAAATAAATAACTGCACCACTGCTTTCATTTCGTGTAGTCACGCAAGTATTTGTCTTTAACTCTATTCTGGGTACAGTAGTTTTCCCTGAGGAGGTTAGCTAAAGTCGTAGTTTGTTTTCTACGACAAAAATTGCATACTGTTTTTGTCCATAAATTTATGAAAATGTTATTTCCGAATGTTCTTAGAACTAGGGTGGCCATATGTGCCATTTATACGGGACACGTCCTGGCCATGATTTTTATATTGCCTAAAACATCCAAAGTAGTTTGACCAATAACATGCAGATATTGTACATAATCGACCAATCGTGGTGCGTCGCGCGTGAGAAGGTGAGAACGATCAAAGCGATGCAAATATGCGCACATGTTTGTTCGTTCGTTCCACTTGAAGCTGCACACCGATCGTTGTATGACACCAAAGTACCGCGAGAGCAATTTAAAAGTATAAGGATCCGTCTGCTCTGCTTTCTATATCTCTCGTGAAATTATGTAATACAACGATCGATCTGCACAATGCAAACAGCCAAAACCTGTATATTTTAGGCAATATAGAAATCCTGGCAAGGGTGCGTCCCGTGAAAAATGGCCCGTATGGTCACCCTACTTAGAACGTTCAATATGTCCAGTTTTTAAAATCCAGTGTCGTAAAAACTATTTTTCTTTGGTTATGTGAACATTGGGGAAAATCAAGGGAATGATCAAATGTATTATTTTGCAAATATTATGGGAACATTACTTTTGAATGCTCTCTGAACCATCTGAAACAAGTAGCAATGTTTAAAAAAATAAATAAATAAATATTACACTAATGTCCAACTAAAATGTTTAAGAAAAATGTACAGTGAGCAATGTATAAATATAGCATTTTTGTTGTAACATTGTAATAACATTATTGAAGAGCAGATAACAGTTTGTTCATTTTACTGGTGGAACGTTTATTCAACACTTTGAGAGAACCTTGCCAGAACGTTTTATTTTTTTATTTTTTTATTTTTTCTGAGAACGTTCTGGGATTGACCGCCAGACAACAGACACTCCTACTCTAGTAATAATTACAGAGATTGTAGTGCCTTGCCAATCAGTACATGGTGTGAAAAATGCCCTGCATTAATGAATGTAACTTCGACGTTGTTTATAAAACTTGCAAAATCCTGATCTGTCATCAAAATCCAGTGACACTTTCAGGTGTCTTTGTTATTTCCTGTTCGGTAGCTTTTGATAGCTTTGGTTCCATTCGTGCAGATAACGCGCATTCTTTCAGCCGTCTCTCTCCTGAGGTGAAATGATGTTGCTGTGGCACTTTAATTAAGACATGGAGATATCCCTTAGAGACATGTGATTAAGTGACAAACTATAATCACTTCCTGATTACCCTCATCTTTCCTCCTTGTGTTATTTTTTTTGTGTTATTTTGCAGTTTTTGTCACAGCTCATTAGAAACGCCACAAAATTAGCATGCTGCCACACAATGGCCACCATTGTTAATAATCACAAATTAATGTGCTGTCGCCTGTAAGCCACTGTCATTTGTTTCCACCCTTCTGGTAATGAGTATGCGTTTTCAAATTCGGTTTCCTTGTGACTTTCCCTGCAGGGATGTTCAGCTGTATCATCAGGGGGTAAAATACACAGCGCTGATAACTTATCTGATCCAGTCATAACAGGACACGTGTTTGCATCAACCTGTAACGGGAAGTCAGATTTTAAAAAAGGTTTGCTGTCTGTAAAAAACTCAGCTCCTGGCAATCACAAATTAATGTGCTGTCGCCTGTAAGCCACTGTCATTTGTTTCCACCCTTCTGGTAATGAGTATGCGTTTTCAAATTCGGTTTCCTTGTGACTTTCCCTGCAGGGATGTTCAGCTGTATCATCAGGGGGTAAAATACACAGCGCTGATAACTTATCTGATCCAGTCATAACAGGACACGTGTTTGCATCAACCTGTAACGGGAAGTCAGATTTTAAAAAAGGTTTGCTGTCTGTAAAAAACTTTGGAATTTGAAGGGACTCACCCTTTTCGGACACTTCTTCCAAGAAGTCAAACATGACAACCTTTCCCTCTTACTGGTTTTAGGTTAAATTAATAGTTTAGATTACTAAACAAAATGTAATCTGTAAATGATTCCAAATTACATGACAAAAATTGTAGCTTGTCACGTAATCCTCATTTTGTCTCTCATAGTTGAGGTATACCTATGATGAAAATTACAGGCCTCTCTCATCTTTTTAAGTGGGAGAACTTGCACAATTGGTGGCTGACTAAATACTTTTTTTCCCCACTGTATATATATATTTTTATTTTTTTATTTTTGTAGCAACAGGAAGTGCGTTAATCAGTACATTGTGTGAAGTTTCCTAAACTGGGGTTTGTGAAGGAACAGCAGGGAGTGAATTTGTGCATTTTAATGTGTTTGAAAGACAAAAGCCTTCTTCCAAAGACATAGTAATTATAAAATGTAATATAATCTAACTGCAAGCAGTTATATTTTGGAATCTGGTTATGTAATCCACATTGCATGCAATCACTTACAACCCAGCACTGTTAAGAACCACTTGTAATAACTTTATTGTCAGAATTAAATGTCAAATTTTGTAATAAGTAAATGAATCCATCCAGTTTAAAGTAATAACTATTTCCAGTTTCAGATATACAAAACTCATTCTGAGTTTCCTAAAGAATATATTTTTGACTTGCTACAAACATTCTCACACAACTGTTGAGTATCTTTTAACGATTCAATCACATTCCTTTATTTTTAACCTTTTAGCAGCGCATTCAAAAAGTATGCATTTCATCCTTTTGTTTCCTGTGAATGAAGCAGCCTTGGCTTTGTTAGTTCAGCTCTGAACCATTCAACAAAACAAACCACACAAACACTTCAAATGAGTTCTTACTCAAAATTCTCATTGTAGCTTGGTAACTTGTAACTTTGTTTTCTGAAGAACTGATAAAATCTTGATGGAAGTTGCATGACAATCAGATTGGAACATGCAATAGCGCCATTTTTGAGTGCAATATATCAGAAGATTAGTGAACAGCCCTCGGGCATTCTGTCTGTAGCTTTATTGTGTATATGATCTTACATGAAAAGACAAAGTGTAAAAATAAACTACAGATGTGGCATGACTGCTATATAAGGAACTGTTGTGATTGTGAGGACCTGGGAACAATTCTAACCTGGGTTCTGGGTCTTAAAGACTGGATCACTGGATTTGACGTTTTCAAAAAGTGATATTAGTGGATGAGTTTATGTCAATATTTACCAGATCCGATGCAATTTCCAACAGTGAATGTTCTCAGAACTTTGAATAAGGTTCTGGCAAGGTTTTCTCAAAGTTATGAACCAGTACATTAATAGAATGTTTTTTAAAACGTATGCAGTCTTTAATAATATTCTCAAAATGTTAGCACAAAAACTTTATTTTCCTGAAACAGTTGAGTTGGACGTTACTGGACGTTTTTAAAATGTTACTACTTGTTTCAAGAATGTTCAAAAGCAACGTTCCCATGTTGTTTGCAAAATGAAAGAAAAAAAATGTGTCTCTTAATGTTTGCATAACCAAGAAATAAAACATAAAAAAAAAAACATTCAGAGAACATTCAGAAATAATGTTTTTCTAACTTAATGGGAATATTAGCGAAACATTCTTAGAACATATATTGGAGACACTCAGGCAGATAGACGGACCATTTGTGAACAT
The DNA here is from genome assembly GCF_001515645.1 of Sinocyclocheilus grahami. Taxonomy (NCBI): domain Eukaryota; kingdom Metazoa; phylum Chordata; class Actinopteri; order Cypriniformes; family Cyprinidae; genus Sinocyclocheilus; species Sinocyclocheilus grahami. The sequence goes on from NW_015505949.1 coordinate 164,932, forward strand.
GAGACACAAGAATTATCACTTTGAGAAGGTGACAAGCCAATCGTAGCGCAATGGAGATGCTCCTTTGCATAATTTATTTTAGCAAATCAGGTGCTAAAACCATGCGTGCAACAAAACATCGTTATCAGCTGGCGCTATTTAGAGCAAATGTAGATAATAAAAACATGGTGGAAACATAGTTTTGAAATGTGTCTAATACATTATCTATAGTTTTATTGTCATGATTAGAATGTTAAAGTTTACAAAAAAAATTACTTAGAATGTTCAAGTACAAAATAACATCATATTCCGAGAATGTTGTTCTAAGGAAGTTTTCTCTCAATAGATATATATGTATAGGTTGATTCAAATGGCCAAGGTGTAATCACTCACGGTAAAAAATCATTGCGCAGCCTCTGATTGTAAAAAGCGACTACATGTATATTAAAAGTCCCGAAGAAATGGGCTAAACTTTCACAGGTGAGAATGTGTTGGTTTGTGTTTTTATTGTGTATTATCTCATTAAAACTATGGTAACTTTTAAATGTTGTGTTAGATAATGGCTTAGTCTTGTTATATTCTGTTAGTTTAGCAAAATCATCTGCAGAACTCGCTCTCGAGTGTTCATGGACGGCTTTGTCCAATTCAATATGGCAGATGACTTACGTATAGTGACTCATAGAAACAGCCTCTAATAAGGCATGTACTGTACATGTACATATCTATGGTTATGAGAATGTTCATCAGCTGCAAATAACATCACAAGGATGTTCTGAGAGTGTTGTTCTACGAACATTTTCTTGTAAAGTTATGAGAACATATATCAAATATTAATAAAGTTATTAAAATATTCCATACACATTACTTTAAGTAATGTTTACTAAAAGTTTTAGTTTACGTTTGCCCTAACATTTATATACCTTTTTAAAAATGTTAGTGATAGTTGTGAGAACATTCCTTGTTAGTTGGATTATTCTAATAATGTATCCAGTGTAGCTATTGAGATGTTGCTTGCTCGACTGAAATCATATCACCTCTTACCTGAGAAATTCATAATTTCTCTTTCAGGATTCATAGTACAGTATTTATCTTCATAAATACACAAGAACAGCGGCTGGTCACATTCACCATTGAACCTTTCCCTCAGTTTAAAGATTTAATGACAAAAGCATTAGAACAGACAAAATTTCCCCAGAGATTTCCCCAAACTTTTTCAATAACCCTATTTTGCAAGTGCAGAAGGTTCAGCTCGAGCTTGTCTGTCTTCATTGATCTGGCTGTGGACTGCACAATAGACGGCTTGAGTGTAATGCTTGAGTACAACACCCACTAATAATGCATACAAACATCAACACTCCAACCCACTCAGCTGTGCACACGCCACCTTCGTCCTCTCTCTGGCCCTCAGGGCAAAATCAATGGCTTTAGCTGGCTGTACTGAAGGAGGAAAGAGAGATAAACACAGGAGTTAAACTGCTGTTCAACAATGCCACACCAATGGGCTCTTTTCTACTGTGTGGAGATGTGTATACCTAAGATTATGATAGGAATATAAAGGAGTTGAAGAGCTTGTCTGTGGATACAGAAGCGGTGTAGGTCTATGAATCTGTCGATGTGCCAGTAGATGAGAACAAGTGAGACAATGAATTGAGTCGTTCATTCAAATGAATTGCTCAAAAAGACAGATTCATTCAAAAACAAAACAAAGGACTGTCTTTATAGGTGATCATTCATTAACTGAATGAAATAGTTCAAAAACACAGATTCATTGACGAATGAAACAAAGGAGGGTCTTTAAAGTGATTCACTCAACCGTGTCATTCATAAAGATGATTCATTCAGAAACTAAACGAAATACTGTCTTTATATGTGATAATTCATTACCGGAATTGAATCGTTCAAAAACACTGGTTAATTAAGAAAAGAAATAAAGTTCTTTTGATTCACTTTTGATTCAAAAACATAATTCATTTAGAAATGAAAGAAAGAACTGTCTTTATAGGTCAATCATCGAATTGATTCATTCAAAAATATAGATTCATTCAGGAACAAAACAAGGGATTGCCAGACTTTAGCTGTTAGCATAAGGTCTTGGACAACATAGTAGCTTTTCTGGTCAAATTAGATGGAAAAGGGTAGTCTGAAATTAAGGATACGATGATAATAGTCCAGTATGTAAAAAGCAGCCTTCAGACTATTGTGTACAGGTCAAGGGGTCGAGGATTAGCTTGCTAGCATCCAGTTTTCAAAACAAGAGATTGTCTTTTCAGTGATTTACTCAACCGATTCATTCAAAAACATGATTCATTCAGAAACAAAAAGGACTGTCTTGATAAATGTCATTAACTGAACTGATTTGTTCAAAAACACATTCAGAAACATAACAAGAGTCAGTATTTTGAGTGATTCACTCAACCGATTCATCCAAAAACATAATTCATTCAGAAACTAAACAAAGGACTGCTTTTACAGACGAATGAGTCATTAATGGAATCGATTGGTTCAAGAACACTATATTCATTCAGGAACGAACAGGGGACTGTCTTTTGACTAATTCACTTAATTGATTAAATCAAAGGCATGATTCATTCAAAAATGAAACAAAGTACCGGTTTAGTAGGTGATCATTGAATCATTCATGAATTGATTTGTTCAAAAACTTACGTGCATTCAGGGTCGAAACAAGGGATGTTCTTTTGAGTGATTTACTCAAACGATTCCTTCAAAAATATGATTTATTTAGAAACTAAACAAATGGTTGCTTTTATAGGTAATTAATGAGTCATTAACTGAATCGATTTTATTAAAGAGACTCATTCATTCACTTCTGTGTGTTGCTCAGACATGCGGTTACTTGATATTAACTTCTTGTTCGTTGAACTTTTGGACAAAATCAATATCAGACTCGCAATCGTGATGTTGTTCTCTCAGCATGCCAGTGATCGTGTGATACTGCTTAATCAGAACTATAGGCATGCGCAATATATTGACACCATACTGGTTATCAGCCATTTCTTTTCATGTAATATTCCGTCTATAGTGGATTTAACTTTTTATTAAATTATTAAATAATTTCTATTTTAGATTACTTATGTTTAATTGCTGATGTTAGACATCTTTTTACATAAAAAGGATTAATTCTCAAAGGATCAAATCAAATTCTGGCATATATTTTTCACGGTGAAATACATCACATTAAAATTAAACAGGATTTACGTTTTTGAGCATGTTTTTTTTTTTTTTACTTTATAAACATGATTTGAATCTAAAGTCTAATCAAATTTAGTATGTATATCCTCTTGAAAAGTGCTATCACCAAATTCACTGGTCAATTTCAGTGTCTCTTTTGATCTGTATTTCATTCCCATACCCAAAGCTTTCATGTAAGTCTCTCATTCCGCTAAAGCAAACATGAAGTGAGCAATTGATGAGTGATGTTTTATTGAGTGTGTTTGGCTCTGTGATATTCTGGCCTATGTTCCATTTCCTGTTGAGATTCTTTTTGACCTCGTTTTCTCTCCCTCTGATACCTCACATCCATCTGTCTGTTTCTGTCAGAATCTTCTCAACATGAAACAAGCGGAGCTGGCACAAAGACACAGGGCTGCTGAGAATCTCCCTCCATTTCTGTCTCTCAGCCTCTCTCTCATGGCCTCTCTTTACGGCAGAATTGTTTGGTGTGCGAGAAAATGAATTGAAGTGGCATTTTCAGTGTAAACAGTGGCAATTTAATTTGGTCATTCTTCTGGAAGCACATTGATTGATTAAAATTGTCACTATAATTAAGCAGGAAAAGTAGAAAATGACACCAAAGTGCACCCTTCTGAAGTAGTTTCCAAAGGCACAGTTTTGAAGAGAGTCAACAGTTCTGTTCCAAAACCTAGTCATCTAGCAGCAAGGCATGTTCCCGGCACAAAGCCTCTTCAGTAAGGTAGGCAGCGATATTATGCCGACTTTTGAAGTAGGCTACCTTGTTGTGGTTGGACTCTTAAACAGTGAGTTTATTGCTGGAGGCTGTATTTTTACTCACAGTACTGCTGGATCCCCTAATATTATTGGTGGGTCGTCAATTGTCAAGCGATTAGCCTTTTGACAATCTGATCACAAATGAAGATAAAAATAAGATGTTTTTGCCATATATATATATGTGTGTGTGTGTGTGTGTGTGTGTATATATATATATATATATATATATATATATATATATATATATATATATATTCAACCAGTCTGGTGTTATTTTAGTATCATTAACATGTTATTAAAAAAATTTTATTCAGTTTTTATATTTATGTTCTCTGTTTTAATTTTTTTATTTTATTTTTGTTCATGTTTTTTTTTCTTCTTCTTTTTCTTCTTTTTAACATTTTTATTTTATTTCAGTTCATATTTATTTTATTTCAGGATTATGCAATGTTTTTTAATGGTGTTAGTTTCAACTATAACAACCCTGGACCAGTCTAAATCGTTTTGATGGTCTTAACTAGTCTCCTAGACTGGCCTTTTTGCTGGTTTTAGAGGGGTTTTGAACCCTTGTAGAACAGCCAGACCATCCTAAACCAGCTAAGACCAGCACACCGGCTTAGACTTGATTGATTGTTTATTTAGTTAGCTTAGTTAATTAGTTAGTTAGTTAGTAACAATGTACAATAAGGTCCCTTTAGTTAACATTAGTTAATACATTACCTAACATTAACTATGAGTAATACTTTTGTTCTTAATCTTTCTTAACATTAGTCAATAGAAATACAACTGTTCATTATTCATGTTAGCTGTCATGAATCCGGTCCCTGCTGTTCCTCCCACTCACCACCAGAGGTCTCCATCACCCCGGACTCCATTTCCCATGACCCTCTGCCCTGGAACTGATTATTCGCACACATGTTTCCTATCAGTAGGACTACTTAAGCTGCACTCATTCTCCCACACTTTGCTGAGTGTTGTTTAGCTGTATTCAGACCATTCCAAGTCTTGCCATGGTCGTTTTTCCTGGCTTTTATTTTTTTTGCCTTGCCTTGCCTTGCCTTGCCTTGCCTGTGTTTTGATCTTGGACTGTTTCCTTGTCTTTCGTGATCTTTTGCTGCCTGCCCTGACCATTGCCTGTCTACTGGATTACTCTTTTGTCTTGCCTTGGATATTGTTTTTTTTGCTGGTGTTTGACCCTGCCTGTTCTGACTACGCTCTATTTAATTAAGCCAGCAAGTGGATCCTCAATCCCGTTGTCTGTTACATTAGCTCAGGTCCATTGTGTAATATTGATAGATACAACTTTTGATTTTAATAATGCATTGATAAATGTTGAATTTAACATAAACCAAGATTTAAACAAAATTTTTAATACTATTGTTATTATTAATACTATTCTAATACTTTATTAATATTATTTTAAATTGTTAGTTCGTGTTGACTAATGTAGTTACCTAATATTAATAAATGGAACTTGAAAAATTATTAAATGTAAATGGAACTTATTGTAAAGTGTTACCTTATTTATTGTTAATTCTAATTTGATAAGAAGTTTTTGCCTCTGAAAATAATTTTGTTGTTTTTTTATGCTTGTTAGAGTGTCATGTTGTTTGCTTAGCAACATGCTAACATGAACCTCTATTAGAATGAAAGTCTCCTGTGGCCTCTGCATGATGAGCACTACTTGTGTGGCTCCCTGGCTTGCCTCCTCTGTAGACAGTTCCAATTCAGTCACTTATGAGGTTCCCTGACACTTCTAAAGCTCTCTCAGAAGGTGTCTGACAGTAGGAAGTAGACAGCAAGGCATCTCACCAGGATTTGAATCAGAGCTGCTGCCTCTATAGCTGTCTGACATAAAACATGCAAAAACAGAAGACAGCAGGCAACCACTTGTTCTTTATAATGATTACCTTTCTCGCTGTTGATAACAGAATGAATATAAAAGCATTATGTAAAAATCACATATGTTCATTAAAATTGACAAGTGATGTCTAGTACACATGATACTGTGCATGATGATGAATGATTTTACTGTGCAAAATAATTTCAGATGATTTTGGGATGTTTTGAAGTAAACACCTGCGAAACTACTTACCTACACTCTTTCGCCGAATGCATCTAATGTGAAGTGTCCTGTTACATTATTTATTACCACACAGCGCACACATTAACAACTCCTACTGGGCAAACCAGTCAGAGCGTTTTGAATTTGTGTGAAAAGTTTAAACCTGGCAAATAGTAACATTTCAAACAGTCACATCGGGTTATCATCTAGAAAATAAAGTTATTTATTTCGTAGATGATTTAGCATTTTCAGTCCAATTTTATGTAAATATATATGTACGTTTTGGCAGTTTGATCAAATAAAATTGGTGAAATTGCACACATTGCATTGTGAGACACAGTATTCCACCTATAGTATGCTGTTGTACAGTATACTGCACTAAATAGCATACAGGTATTCAGTTAGCTAAAGTTAGCTGAAACTAAAATAGTTAACTATATTAAATAATATTTACTATATTATAATATTGATAGAAATTATAAAAGTATCTCAATGATTTACATTTACATTTACATTTAACAATTTAGCAGACACTTTATCCAAAGCGACGTACAAATGAGGAGAACAATAGAAGCAATCAGACCAACAAGAGAGCAACAGTATACAATTGCTGTGACAAGTCTCAGTTAGACTAGCACAGTAAACATAGCAAGTTTTTTATTAAATTAATAGAATAGAATAGGTAAGTGCCAGTGATGTAGGAGGGGGGAGGAGGACAAAAGAAGAGAGGAGAAGGTTTTGAAAAGTATACGCGAGTCAGGACAATTGTTAATTTTGTTTTGGTAGTATGTTGTTTTAGCAGTGGAGACATTTGCAGAGAAGGAAGAGAGGAGTGACTGATAAACACTAAGGTCAGTAGAATTTTTTGAGCAGCCCTGAGCCTAGAGCGGTGTTCACGAAGACCATCGGAGAGCCGGGGGCAAGAGGGGGTGGTGCGTACTAAAATTACACAGGTATTCAGTGCATACAAAAAATATGCATCTGTGCACTGTAAACAGTACAGTAACATGAACAGATGTGAACTCTTCGCTGTTGAATTCAACCAAAGACGAGCAAATAAAAAAATAAAAAAACATTCAGGTCTTGATGTTGTATTAGCACAGACTAGAGACAGAGACTTGCTCTCTTTTTCAGAGGGTCTACACTAAATAAAATAAAAATAAATAAATAAATAACTAATCGATGCTATAATTAATACATAATCATCATCAGCATCATTATTTTATTTATAATCAACCTTTTAGGAAATTCAAGAGCACCTTACAGCAAAATCAATAATATACAGTTATTATAATATACAGTTAACAATACAAAACACAAATTATAATCAGTAAAATCATAAAAAGTTTAATAAATCCTACAAATAGTTTAATAAATGTAAAAATGTTATAATAATAAAAAGCTAGTATTTTGAAACTTAGAGAACAATAAAATGCATTAATCATACATTTATATATTGTTTTAATTATATGTATTTTTATATAATATTTTAATCCTAAATGTTTTAATCCTTTGTTTTAAACCCAGCATTTATTTTAATCCTAAATGTTTTAATCCAGCATTTATGAATGAAAATAATTTTGGGGGTTAATTATATAAAACATATAAAACATTCTTTGTCTGACAGAATGTTTTAAATCTTACAGAAAAAAAAAGAAAATACTGAAGTGACCATTAACACTTTAACAGTCCTAGTGAGAAAATTAAAGTCATGCAAATTCCCAGATAAATAAATAAGCTTGATTCAAAATTCCTGTTACATTCCTGTGAGACATTTCAGTGTTATCCAGATGTTTGAGTGTGGCGGACATCTTTCCACTTCTCAGAATCCTTTAACATGGCCCAGAAGGAAACGAAAAAGACATCAAACAGTGCATAAGTGTTCAGTTTCAGTTCTTCTAAAGCAATGATGTCCTAATACACCAGCGCTATGACCGCCTCCGTCAGAGAAGACTATGAGCTCACCTGCAGAAAGCAGATAAAGAGAAACAGTCCACTTGTGACATCAGAAAAAAGTCACACCATTAGCCCTGAAAATCCAAACCATTTTGTCCGGGAACTTTGATCTGGGATTAAACACAAAAAAGAAAAAATTTTTTGGAGAAGATGGAGGTGGGGCGGATCCGTCAAGAGCTCCACAATCAGCCGGAGCAAGAGTTAGAGGGCCTGGAGAGTCCATTAGGTTTTCTTATAAGCATGCAGCAGCCAGAGATATCGGCTGATTTAAAATCGTAATACATAATGTAATAAGGACATTTCAGTGCTGTGTTATGAGGTGCAGAAATCTTGCGGAGAGAGGATTCCAGCAATATTCTAGTTCTCTGCTATAAAGACTCCATCTCTGGGGTGCCACTTGTAATGTTTGATGAATGGCTCTCTTCACAAGGATACAATTCTGTTTGCTGCCTCAAATGCTTTTTCCTCACTTTTTGTCAAAACCATTGAGTGGAGTTCATTTGATGGATGTCTTTGTCTTGTCAATGGTCATTTGCAAAAGCACTGTGCTCAAAGTCTGCTATGCCAAAGCATATTTCTGTCTGATGCCTCACACGCTGCAGTATAAAAACTGGAAATGCCGTTATTACCTTAAGGAGCTATTCTTTCTGCTCGAACCCTTAAAAATGCTTTCATTACTACTGGAATCAATACGAATTTTAAATGTTTTTTAAAAGACGTCTTATATGTTCACCAAGGCTGCATTTATTTGATCAAAAATACAGTAAAAACTGTAATATTGTGATATATTATTACAATTTAAATGTGTTGTGTTTTTTATTGTAATATGTTAAAATTGTAATTTATACCTGTGATGTCTTCAGTGTCACATATACTTCAGAAATCATTCTAATATGCTGTTGTAATTTTATCAGTTATTATCTGTGCTCAGTTATTAATAGTGTCTTCTATTATCAATGTTGAAAACAGTTTTTGCTGCTTAATATTTTTGTTGAAACTGATTTTATTCGAGATTCTTTAATGAATAGAAAGTTCAAAAGAACAGCATTTATTTTTAAGACGTAATAGTTCTAACATTATGCATGCTTTTACTGTCATTTTAATGCATTATATTATATTTATCAGATAGACTTTAAATATTTCTGACTAATACTAAACCTGTTAGTTTAGAATTTATATATAACATTAAGGACTGTTTATAATAAAAGACAGTGGGTAAAAATGTAAGATGTAACACAAATAAACAAATGCGCTGTACCTATTACAAACATTTTCCACTTTCCACATCACAACTGTAGAACATAAATATTAAAAACAGAGAAACTGTAGGATATCTTTTTCTTCTACACCTACACAAAGGTAGACCCACACTTTCGATGGCTACTATGACCCATGACCCCTGACCACTGACCCAACACTTTCTTTAAATCATGTACGTCTCGACACATTTCTAACAATTCTTAACGTGGTTTATCTTGACTAGCATGAGCTGTTTTTCAGTTGTCATCAACAAAATCCCTATAAAATTCTACTGCTCCCTGAGGAGGCCGGGCAAAATTTGTGTTTAACAGCCATTTTATGATTTTAGTCCCATCACAATGAATCACATCTGTGCTTTTCACACAACCTCAGTAAAAGTTACAAAGCAAATTGCCTACTGTTTTATTTTTAATTTTTTGGCTAACACAGGTGTCCTCTGAGAAATCTAATTCTGTCCTGATGAGAATATCTGTGATTCTGGGCAAACTAACAGCTGGTGGTTTAAAGGTAAGGTGGGCATTTTCGAATAGCCTAGCAATAGCAAGCTATAGCTTTGAAAGCATAATATCCCACCCTCCCTGCAAATCACTCTCCAAAGCCATTTAGGTATACAATATAAATCCAATTGCAGTTGTTAGTGAAGGCTGCACTAAAATGTTGCAATGAGAAAATATTGCATTCAATTAAAAGTTCAAATGTTACAAATAAGTTACAATATTGATGTTGTAATACTGGTAGCACTAATATAAAAATGTGATGATATATTTTACAATAAAGTAGCCATTTTGAAATACGTTGAAGGTTGTATTTTTTGGTCTTGTATCTCAGTATACTTAACAGTGTTGTATAAGGTTTTTTCATGCATAATAATAACCATATACAACAATTTGTATGACTGCAGAAATATGGTAATTCAGTATACACATTATCCCACCGGTCACAATTGTGACCGACCATGAAACACAATTTTTCACACACTTTTCAAAAAAACAAATTCAAAAACGAATTATTGATTATTTCAAAGGGTTACTAATGACACATCATTTGGATATTTTCATGTCTGGGAAAAAAAAATTGGGATTAAATGGGTTAATTATATACACAATGCTATAATTACATAATAAATTGCATAATTAATATATGCAGCATGACCTTCCATAAAACCCACATTTAGACAATGACACTCCAACATTAATAATTACATAGATCCCAATCCCAGCAAGTACATGAAATGTCAAATAGCTTTATAACTCGAACATCATATATAAAACCAATACCTCCCACTTAAATCTTTTTAAAAATGTACTGAGCTTCTATTCACCATGCAGGTGGTTTCGGCAGCTCTTTTTATCCTGATGAATCCATTTGATATTGCTCTGAAAACTGACATAATGGGTTTCTGTTAGCTGAATTCTTCTCCGTCTCTCTCTCTCTCTCTCTGAGGTCTTATTACCTTGAGTGAACCCACAGTTCCCCATTAGTTTTATTTAATGTGTTTTCTTCCCTTTTTAACTCTATTAAAAGGCTTGGCATTCATTTCACGCCGTACAAACACTGTTTACCCTCATAGGAGCAGAACATCTGCTTGGCTCGCCATGTAGCTCGTGGTGAAATCATCAAAAATCCTCCTTGGGATAATATAGACTTCCCGAGATTGCTCTTGACAAATCAATTGAGAGTCTTAAAACGTATGACAGTTGTGTCATACAATACGTATGTTGCTGTTGGGATGGTGTGGACCGAGATTTTAAAGTTCAATCGAAGAGTTTGTGGCATGTTGGGAGTAATATGCAGTCTGTAATCCAACAATGCCTCTCACTTTGAGAAGAAGAATTAATTGTCTTTGAAAAAGACAGTTGATTATCGCCGGAAGACCCGTTAGAGTGTTCAGTAAGCTGTCATGGAATATTTAAGTCAAAATTAGCCTTGAATCACAGGCTGTGTCCATCGAGGACTTTAATTTGAGAGTATTTCACGCTCTAAACACAAAAATTGAAAACATACAACTAGAAATGTATTTAGGTCATTAATATACATTCAGCAGTGGGGTGCTTTAGTAAAATTTGTAATTTTACAGCCTCATTAAGCACATTACTGCAATACCATACTTCAAGTGAGAAAAGTTTCTGTGCCTTTACTAAATGGCCCTCGGTGACAGGAGAAAATGAGGTCAATGAGGTGTGTGAACAGTGGCGTGGAAAGGTCACTCTATTACAAAGCCTTCGGAGGATGTCTTAGACATCTCTTCTAGTCGATACAGATCCCATGAAACCTGTGCATGCAAACACTGTGCATCAACAAGAGCGTTGTTCAGATGATGTTGTCACAGTTACAGACTGTCACAAAAGACACACATCTCCCCACCGCTATTTATAATTCACAGCTTTTCAGTTGGGCAAAGGATCTCTTTACACAAGTCAGAATAACAAACAGTCAATTTTTAGGATTCTGTTTTTATGAGGACTGAAGCTAGTGAATAAAACACTGGAAAAGGATGCATACAATAAAACTCTAAAAAAAGAAGTATTTTGTGCAATAAAGTACACAAATAATATAGACAAATCTGAGATATTTTTTCTTTGTAACATGTAAACAAGACTACTTTTTTGAAGAAAAGTTGTCCAAAAAAAGTGCTAATTTTTTTTAAGAAACTGAAAAATAAACAAAGAGCAAACAAAAGCAAAAGTTGTCAATAAGACTGCGCATATATATATAATAAATTTTATGATGTCTTTTTTATTATATCTACTTTTGCTACTTAATTGTTTTCATTATCATTGAGATACTATCATGGTTTTTATGAATAATTAGATTTTTTTATATTTTCTGTTTTCATTTAAATTTTAGTTAAAGTATTAGTAATTTTGTTGCGTTTTGTCATTTTTAATATGTCTATGTAGTTTTGATTAGTTTTTTATTTCAGGTTTAGTTCTTTTTTTATTTTAGAACAGCAATTTAAACAAATGCATATATATATATTTTTTTTTTTTTTAATTAATGTTAAATTTATTATAAGTAACTTTTTTAATGTTTCTTGTTTTAGTTTTGGTTAACTATAATAAACCGGACTAGTGCAAATAATTGTATTTTTCTGCCATTTCAAAAAATGTGGGAAAAAAGTAAAAATGTTTTTCAATTGTGTTTTTTTTGCTGTGATTCCAAAACTGTTAAAAACATGAATTCCACCACATAATACATGCTTTGAAGTTGGTTGATAAATTCAAGAACGGTTCATTTATTAATGATTCAGTTCTTCTTTTTACTGTAAAAAGGGGAAACTCATATTTGTGAAATGTTATAAGGCTTCGCTCATCCTTTATATCTGATATTTGTAAGACAGCCAGCCCTGTGAAAACATATGTGAGTGTTTCTCTGATAGCCTCTAACTGTGCCTACACGCACTGTTGACAAAAGCTGTTAATGGCAATCTGGATCATAGCGAAAAGATTCCATGTCACCCTGCCAGAGTTATTTGTGGTCTGGACAGCGTGAGCATGTCCCTGATTCTTGGGTTGTTTTTAATGAGATGATCATCCACTGCCTGCCAAAGCACTGCATCTGTGATTCAAACAACACTAAGGTGAGAGTTTCTCATCGAAGCTTATCATTCCCATTCTTAGATGAATGTGTTGCCATTCCATGTTTTAAATCAAGATCCTGAAATATGCTTGCTTTGGCCACAATATGACATCCATGTTGTGTTATTTATTTATTTTCCAGCTTTTTGAAAGAAAGAAATAGCGCACATGTGTGTGTTCAAATGTATTTATGTATTTTATTTTTACTTTTACATTGTTACGAAAGGTTTATATTTAAAAAATGCTGTTCGTTTGAACTTTATATTCCACAAAGAATCCTGCAAAAAATACTGTATCAAATGTATAAAAAAGTTGGATAACTGTTTTCAACATTGCTTTTTGTTTTCAAGTTTCTTGAGCAATAAATCAGCATATTAGATGATTTCTGAAGGACACTGAAGACTGGAGTAAGGACGCTGAAAATTAGGGCTGTCAAAATATTCATCGCATTTTCTAGAGGGACATTTATCAACACTGCACTCGCACGAGAGAGCAGCATGTTTAGAAAGCTATGTAAAATTAAAGTAAGTTCAACTTTTAAAAAACATGTCTCGAGACTTTATGGCGGTTTTCCCCATCCCACTGCATCTCAAGATTTTAAATGAAGAAAGTACTTTTTGTGATTGGTTTTCGGTCCTTTGTATTAAACTATACATGCATGCATGAACAAGCAACTTTATTAATTATATATGGTTTATAAACATAATTTTAAACATTATGCACTTTTTTTTTTAAAGATAGTCATGTTTTTTTAATAAGTAACTTTTTTAATGTTTCTTGTTTTAGTTTTGGTTAACTATAATAAACCGGACTAGTGCAAATAATTGTATTTTTCTGCCATTTCAAAAAATGTGGGAAAAAAGTAAAAATGTTTTTCAATTGTGTTTTTTTTGCTGTGATTCCAAAACTGTTAAAAACATGAATTCCACCACATAATACATGCTTTGAAGTTGGTTGATAAATTCAAGAACGGTTCATTTATTAATGATTCAGTTCTTCTTTTTACTGTAAAAAGGGGAAACTCATATTTGTGAAATGTTATAAGGCTTCGCTCATCCTTTATATCTGATATTTGTAAGACAGCCAGCCCTGTGAAAACATATGTGAGTGTTTCTCTGATAGCCTCTAACTGTGCCTACACGCACTGTTGACAAAAGCTGTTAATGGCAATCTGGATCATAGCGAAAAGATTCCATGTCACCCTGCCAGAGTTATTTGTGGTCTGGACAGCGTGAGCATGTCCCTGATTCTTGGGTTGTTTTTAATGAGATGATCATCCACTGCCTGCCAAAGCACTGCATCTGTGATTCAAACAACACTAAGGTGAGAGTTTCTCATCGAAGCTTATCATTCCCATTCTTAGATGAATGTGTTGCCATTCCATGTTTTAAATCAAGATCCTGAAATATGCTTGCTTTGGCCACAATATGACATCCATGTTGTGTTATTTATTTATTTTCCAGCTTTTTGAAAGAAAGAAATAGCGCACATGTGTGTGTTCAAATGTATTTATGTATTTTATTTTTACTTTTACATTGTTACGAAAGGTTTATATTTAAAAAATGCTGTTCGTTTGAACTTTATATTCCACAAAGAATCCTGCAAAAAATACTGTATCAAATGTATAAAAAAGTTGGATAACTGTTTTCAACATTGCTTTTTGTTTTCAAGTTTCTTGAGCAATAAATCAGCATATTAGATGATTTCTGAAGGACGCTGAAAATTAGGGCTGTCAAAATATTCATCGCATTTTCTAGAGGGACATTTATCAACACTGCACTCGCACGAGAGAGCAGCATGTTTAGAAAGCTATGTAAAATTAAAGTAAGTTCAACTTTTAAAAAACATGTCTCGAGACTTTATGGCGGTTTTCCCCATCCCACTGCATCTCAAGATTTTAAATGAAGAAAGTACTTTTTGTGATTGGTTTTCGGTCCTTTGTATTAAACTATACATGCATGCATGAACAAGCAACTTTATTAATTATATATGGTTTATAAACATAATTTTAAACATTATGCACTTTTTTTTTTAAAGATAGTCATGTTTTTTTATTATGCTTTGAAGAAACATGCATAATATTTTGCTCGATGCGCCCTCTTGTGGCCAAAAGCTTTCCCCCCCCCTTACTGAAATTATGCCTTTTAAATTCGAATATAATTCGAATATTGATAATATTAAGTAAAAAATAAAAAATTTAGTTTTTCAGCCATTTTGACAGCCCTACTGAAAATTCAGGTTTGCATTACAGGAATAAATTACATTTTAAAATATATTGACTTAGAAAGCAGTTACTTTAAATTGTAATAACATTTCACAATATTACTCTTTTTACTTATAAACACAAAACACAACTTATATATATATATTTATATATTATATTGACTACATTTATTATTCTTTCATGGTGCTTTTTGTACTTTTTGGAACATGACTGTCCTATATGGAAAGCATGAACATACTTCAAAATATCTCCTTTTGTGTTCCACAAAAAAAAAAAAAAAAAAGATATGAGTTTGTAATAACATGAGGGTGAGTAAAGAAATGCAATGTAATTGCCCTCCTTTTTACTGATAATTATAAAAACAGAAACTTCACAGTTGCTCCTGCAATAACAGCACAGAAACAATAAAAAAAAAAAGATATGAGTTTGTAATAACATGAGGGTGAGTAAAGAAATGCAATGTAATTGCCCTCCTTGTTACTGATAATTATAAAAACAGAAACTTCACAGTTGCTCCTGCAATAACAGCACAGAAACAAGTAGTCATGCAGCGAAAGACAGCATTTTGGAGCTCAAGTTCAAAGGCGTGTGAACGTCGCCGCTGCTCTGATGATATTCATGAATTCCAGAGTCAGTGATCAGGTCTGTGCTACCCATGACCCTCAGAAACAAAGGCCATCCAAGCCCTCACTGTGATAAGTCTGCTATCACTCTCCACACTTCAATGGGCACTGGAAATACATTCTCTCTGTCCCACAGGACCTGACCTTTTCATATCTGAGCCTTTGAGTTTTTCTATTAGCTCTGAGGAGATTACACAGACTCAGGTCTTTCACTTCTGACTGCCATTCATAACAGTTTCTTTGGACTTGACCGGATCTGATCCTCTGGATCTGTATACATATTGAACAGGATCGAATGTATTCATATATGTATTTGTGAAACCAATTTGTAGCTTGCTAGATGATCTGTGCAAGTTTTAAGCCATCTTAAATGTTCATCTGCTGCTTCGGTCATTTTCATAGAAGTTGGCTAACCAGCGTAAAAGGTGTGTTTTAGCACACCTACTGGGCTGGAGTGGTGAAGTGCAGGATTATAACGTAAAATCGCATAAATATTGGGCTGTTTTTCACCGAAACGGGTACAAAAATTCTTTCAGAAGAAGAAAGTCAAGTTTGGAATGACATGAGGGTTGAGTAAATGATGACAGAATTTATATTTTGGGTGAACTATCCCTTTAAATTCAAAATGATAGGCAGCTCAAATTCTTCAGACTGACTAATCAATGCAGAGGTCAGATTATTTGATGTTTTTGTTTACAAAGCCTATGGCTGTCAGAGAGGCAGGTGTGATATGTGTCAGGTAGTAGGGACATTTTCTGCATGCTTTTCCATAAAAAAACAACAATTACAAAACCTTGAAGGCTCTTTGTGCCTCCAAATTCTGTGAAGATACAATGTCGCATAAAAGCTGTACTAAAGCTGACTCCGACCTTCTTTTGCCCCTTACTGGCTTTGGTTCTGTTCAAAAATGCAGCATCATATGCTAGTGTTCCTGTAGCTCAAACAGCCTAAGGCAAACAGCACTAAAAACATGGTTTGAGAATGTTTGAACGGATTAAATCTATACCTTCAACGCAAGTCGCTTTGGATAAAAACCATCTGCCAAAGGCATTAAAGTAAATGCATTTGAGTTGCCTTTGTCAGTGAGTGTGTGCAGGAGAATCCTTTCTCAACTTTCGAGCATGTGATTCACAGTTTCTCGCAATCAGTTTATTCCACCAAAACATTATATATCTGTAGATATAGATTCAATAGATATAGTTTCTAAAGAACTAGTTTGCAATTTAGAGACAACCAAATATAATGAATTACTAAGTGGTTTATCTTAGATGATAACCACTATTTTGTAAGTGTGCGTGGTTCAGAAACCTTATGTTATGGGGACAAAATGTCCCAACAAAGATGACAATATCTGAAATCCTTGTGCGAGATTTTATTAATTACATTTTTTTTGGGGGGGTGGGGTCCTCCCTTTGAGGACGTCCTCATTTGTAAAACTATGTGTTTCTCAATTTGTGAACATACAGCAGGAGACAAGGGGGAGGAACTGATCAGAGATGTATCAGAAGAAGGGAGACAGATGGCATCAAACAGCATGTTGCATTACATTATGGCATGTGATACTATACACTATAACTCGTCCTTCCATCTGAAAAGTTCAGCTACTGTATAGATTCAGTCATATGGCACATTGAGGATATTTACTGCATTCACAGTAAACTCTGTTCTAGCACAAAACTTTATGGCCATGTCATACAGTGGGGAAAAAAAGTATTTAGTCAGCCACCAATTGTGCAAGTTCTCCCACTTAAAAAGATGAGAGAGGCCTGTAATTTTCATCATAGGTATACCTCAACTATGAGAGACAAAATGAGAAAAAAAATCCAGAAAATCACATTGTAGGATTTTTAAAGAATTTATTTGCAAATTATGGTGGAAAATAAGTATTTGGTCAATAACAAAATTTCATCTCAATACTTTGTTGAACTTGCACAATTGGTGGCTGACTAAATACTTTTTTTCCCCACTGTACCTTCATCACACCTTTTGATAACACATGGATAAATAATTTTACAAACATTATGGATGTAAGCAAGTAATGTAAGTGTATTTTCTAACATGACAATTATTGCCTGTATTACTGTAATTATTTCAGCAAAAAAGGTGATTTGAAACATGTATCTTGCATTGTTTGCTCTTGAATGAACTGATTGTTAAAAGAACTAAACTGAAAGAAGATCATAATATTGTGTTTCGGTGATTAAATGAAATGTTCTCACTATATATTACAATAAAACAAGAGTTTTGAAAATATTCACCTTACTTATGAAAATAGTACCAAACCAATAAAAAAAACTGTATTGCCTATGTTACTGTTAATATTTCAGCACCAAAGGTTTGAAACATGTATCTTGCATTGTTTGCTCTTGAATGAACTGATTGTTAAAAGAACTAAATTGAAAGAAGATCGTACTGTTGTGTTTTGGTGATTACATCAACTGTTCTCAATATATATTACAATAATCTTATGTTTTGAAACAATGATTGTGTGAATGAAAATATGTGTAATTATAATGAAAGCATGAGATCAGTTTTTAAAAGAATGACAAGTGGTGTTACAAGTTTGGATTTTTGTACCTTACTTGAGAAAATGGTACCAAAGCGAATAAAAACTATATAATTTCAAGGAACTGAACTGGTTTTTAAAAGACATTTCCAATGTCAATTCTGAGTGAAACACAACTGACCTTTTGTAGCTATAAGTTTACCTCTTCAGACGGCCTCTGAGAAGTTCAAATGATTTTAGTGCAACGTGTTTGGGAGAAAGGGTTTTCCCAGAACTATTCCTCCTAAATAACACTTAATCCAGTTATTTGTGACTGTAAAGAACAGCTATGCATCATTGTCAGCTGATGCATATTATTATTCAAGTGTCTGTGCAGGCTGATATGAAGGGTTCTGTCTGTGTCAAATCCAAGGTAATCCAAGGTAACTATGAATACAGAGTGTGGTTTTCCACCAGTGCGATTATTATCCTGCATGAGATGTACTGTAATTTGACACCATGCTAGAATATTGAACATCACATTTAAGGAAGACTTTTCCGTCCTATTAAAGATCTCCTGCTGTGTGCTGCTGTCCCCCTAAAAAAAACTCAGCATCGGGATGCGCAACACTCCAGAGTACGGAAATGAGCGGCGCTTCGTAATGAAGCAGTTCAGCAGAAACACTTGCACACTAGAGGGTGAAATATAACAGTGAATGAGCTTAAAAAACAGCGGGGGAAGGCTTGCGCTAATAGGCCTTCTGGAAACTCCACTCGGCCCCTCGAGACGGCAAAGTACAGCCCTTGTAATGAGCTGTGGGAAACTGATGTTAAAGAAGGAAAATCCTGTGAAGGTAAAACGATCAAGGGCTGTTCTCCTGCCGAGCCCTGAGGCCAAACCGACACAGAGGAGCCGAAATGAAAAGGGAGGTGAGGAGGTGGAGGCAATGAATCACATCTTAAAATATGAGGTGACGCACGTCGGAGTGGTACATGCCAGCAGCCGTGTTATCTTTACCTGACATCTCTTTGTTCAGTGATCTATGTTGATATAAATGCTTTGAGTTATTTAGATTGGATACTTCAAAAGTGAACATCTATTTTCCACAAACGTCCTTATAAATCTACAATGTATTATGTGGAAACGCTTCCATATGTCATGAAATTATATACTAGAATCGTACTGAATAAAACGTGCAGTATTCACAGGTGCTCGCTAATTAGAATGTCAAAAAACACATGGTGGCTTGTTACCAATATAGCGCCATTGTGATGACTGTATGTTTACATATCGCATAATAGCCATTCCAGATGTCAAGTTGTAGCGCTCTAATTAAACACCTGCTGGTAAGAAACCATATAATACTTTCAGATTTGTCATGTCTGCTTTGATCGTTTAATCGGGAAACTCACCTTCGTGGTCTGTATTGTTACATGTAAAAGCCAATGTATCTGTTTTCACACAGGCTGTGTGAGCCTGGAGGAAGTGCTGGTCTTCCCGTAAACAAAATTAATGATGTGTCAGACTCCAGACTTACTACTGTGGATGGTTTTTGTGGAAGTGGACCACATTACAATCGAGGTGACTGGTCTGTTTAACCCTAAACAGAACCATAAAGAGGTCAGTACTCTCGGGAGGTGATTATCTTTTTGTCTGCTTAATGGTCCTCATAGACAGGCCTTAATGAGAAATAATGATAATATGATAATAATCTCCATATCCTTAAAGGAACCTTATAAGGATAGCACTGAATATGTGTAATTTGCCATTGTTTATTAATCATAATTTTCAAAAATGACTGTTCTTAAAACTTAAATTCTGAAATTTAAAGGGACAGCTCAACCAAAAATGAACATTCTGTCATGGAAATTAAGTCATATAAGTCTTAAATGACATGAAGGTGAGTAAATGATGACAGAATGTTCATTTTTGGATGAACTGTCCCTTTAAGTGATCTTTACAGTCATGTATCACTATATGACATCCTTCCTGACAGTTGATTCTTAACGTGACCCATCTGATTTCATAGAAGGTCATACTAAAGGCTGGAATACACTACACGATTTTCCCCCTGATTCACAGTCTGAACAAGTTGATGCTAGTTGCCGAAAGTCAGAGCTAGTCTGCCGATTAGAGTTGACATATTTTATAGAAAATCGCGTAGTGTATGATGGTTACAGACTCCGTTTCTTTTAGCTTCAGACTATGAATCCATCAAGTTGGAGGATGTTTGATATTTTCAGCCGATTTTAGAACACACATTGTTTTCATTTGTCACGTGTCTCCTAACAACAAGATGCAAGTTTCTGCGCGAGTTTGTTGTGATCAGAACTACTTTAAAGTCTGGTATGTGTGATCCTCAGTCATTTAGTGTAAGTTGGCCAGTTTCTCTTTCGTGACTATTTACAAAGTCAGTAAGTGATGCCTAGTGTTTTAAAAAACTGTTTAGATACATCCAAATTAATCCAGTGAAATTTGAAAATGCATACATTTTGGCCTGAGACAGTCTTTTTGTTCAGCAATAACTGAGCTTTTTGAAGACCTTCTCTCAAGTGGATACATTTGATGCAGTTTTTGTGTTGTAGTGTAAACTGTGAAAACGGAGGCAATCGAAAACGATGATGCATGTTTAGTCATGTGACGCATATTGTACCCATAAATATATGGTTGTATTTACCTTGTGCCTGCTATTCACTTTAATAATGTTTCTGAAGATAAGTGCTACTTTGTAGAGTCTTCATATTACATTTCTTCAAAGATAACAGAATATTTACTCACAATTGCTGTCTTGTGGAAAAAGATGAGAACAAACGCGTTTTAGACCACACCTGGAATCTTGATTTAGAGTGCGACCTGGACTGGTGGGATATTTTGTTAATAACTGAAGAATAGCGTGAGAACTTTATTATATCTGGTCTCTCAGTATCATCTCAGTGAGCGTTTATGATTTTTTTACACATGTAAAGTGTAAATGTCAAGTGCTGTAAACATGTCAAGATGATTTAAGCATTTTCAGCTGTGTCAGTGTAAACGGTTGGGAATTTTTTTTTTTTTGGCATTTTGGAACGAAAATGCCATTTCGCAAATTTATCTGGATTAATGTGGACGGAGCCTCAAACTTTCCTTGAGAGATAAGCCAGTTAAACCCTTACTCAATTACAGGATTGTTTACTTAATTAAAACCAATGTTAATTGTGACTTGAGTTAATTGTGATCTAAATGGCATCTGGTGTGCTAATGATGCTACTGAAAGAAGGACATTCTTATCACCAAATTAGTTCCACAAACACACAGTCAACAACAGCACATTCTGTTGAGCATCTTTCTGTGCATGACACTTGTGAATGTGGACAGTGATGAGCATCTCTCATTGGCACCAGGGTTCTTATTGAAGTTTAAAATGAAGATTGGTTTTGAAAAGTGATCATGAAACTGAAATAAAATAAAGCAGAATAAACAAAAAAGCTGTAATAAAATGAATCTAAAAGCATCACAGTTTTCACTTACAGATTATATTGTTTAAAAAAACAGTTGTTTAATACATTATTAATGAATTTGATTAATTTATTGATTTATCAGATAAAGCCATCTCGTCATGTGATCTCAACATATCTGCCCCTGTGAGGACCCACTATGCAACACAAATCTGCTTTTATGAGCCTTCATCACGCAAGTGTAAATGATATTAAACATGTTTTTCGAAAGTGCTGTTAATTTCTTTTGGGGAAAACCTTTTAATGAGAAATTAATTACTGAGTGGACCTTTAAACTGTTTCTTCTTGCTTTGTGTATTTAAAAAGGCAGACTCTGATCTGTCTTTTAGTTCTTTATAAATAACAAGCCACCTCAGTGACTACAATTTTTTGCTAATTAAAATGTTAGGGAACCTTTCCAGTCTTACAGATACATATACTGTACATATATATATAATGTGGGTACGGAAAGTATTCAGACCCCCTTAAATTTTTCACTCTTTGTTATATTGCAGCCATTTGCTAAAATCATTTAAGTTAATTTATTTTCCTCATTAATGTACACACAGCACCCCATATTGACAGAAAAACACAGAATTGTTGACATTTTTGCAGATTTATTAAAAAAGAAAAACTGAAATATCACATGGTCCTAAGTATTCAGACCCTTTGCTGTGACACTCATATATTTAACTCAGGTGCTGTCCATTTCTTCTGATCATCCTTGAGATGGTTCTACACCTTCATTTGAGTCCAGCTGTGTTTGATTATACTGATTGGACTTGATTAGGAAAGCCACACACCTGTCTATATAAGACCTTACAGCTCACAGTGCATGTCAGAGCAAATGAGAATCATGAGGTCAAAGGAACTGCCTGAAGAGCTCAGAGACAGAATTGTGGCAAAGCACA